>NC_081560.1:183397614-183562053 GCF_022355385.1 Mustela nigripes
CTTATCAAAAAGAAAAGAGAAAGGACCCAAATAAATAAAATCATGAATGAAAGAGGAGAGATCACAACTAACACCAAAGAAATACAAACTATTATAAGAACATACTATGAGCAACTCTACGGCAATAAATTTGACAATCTGGAAGAAATGGATGCATTCCTAGAAACATATAAACTACCACAACTGAACCAGGAAGAAATAGAAAGCCTGAACAGACCCATAACCAGTAAGGAGATTGAAACAGTCATTAAAAATCTCCAAACAAACAAAAGCCCAGGGCCAGACGGCTTCCCGGGGGAATTCTACCAAACATTTAAAGAAGAACTAATTCCTATTCTCCTGAAACTGTTCCAAAAAATAGAAATGGAAGGAAAACTTCCAAACTCATTTTATGAGGCCAGCATCACCTTGATCCCAAAACCAGACAAGGATCCCACCAAAAAAGAGAGCTATAGACCGATATCCTTGATGAACACAGATGCGAAAATACTCAACAAAATACTAGCCAATAGGATTCAACAGTACATTAAAAAGATTATTCACCACGACCAAGTGGGATTTATTCCAGGGCTGCAAGGTTGGTTCAACATCCGCAAATCAGTCAATGTGATACAACACATCAATAAAAGAAAGAACAAGAACCATATGATACTCTCAATAGATGCTGAAAAAGCATTTGACAAAGTACAGCATCCCTTCCTGATCAAAACTCTTCAAAGTGTAGGGATAGAGGGCACATACCTCAATATCATCAAAGCCATCTATGAAAAACCCACCGCAAATATCATTCTCAATGGAGAAAAACTGAAAGCTTTTCCGCTAAGGTCAGGAACACGGCAGGGATGTCCATTATCACCACTGCTATTCAACATCGTACTAGAGGTCCTAGCCTCAGCAATCAGACAACAAAAGGAAATTAAAGGCATCCAAATCGGCAAAGAAGAAGTCAAATTATCACTCTTCGCAGATGATATGATACTATATGTGGAAAACCTGAAAGACTCCACTCCAAAACTGCTAGAACTTGTATAGGAATTCAGTAGAGTGTCAGGATATAAAATCAATGCACAGAAATCAGTTGCATTTCTCTACACCAACAACAAAACAGAAGAAAGAGAAATTAAGGAGTCAATCCCATTTACAATTGCACCCCAAACCATAAGATACCTAGGAATAAACCTAACCAAAGAGGCTAAGAATCTATACTCAGAAAACTACAAAGTACTCATGAAAGAAATTGAGGAAGACACAAAGAAATGGAAAAATGTTCCATGCTCCTGGATTGGAAGAATAAATATTGTGAAAATGTCTATGCTACCTAAAGCAATCTACACATTTAATGCAATTCCTATCAAAGTACCATCCATCTTTTTCAAAGAAATGGGACAAATAATTCTAAAATTTATATGGAACCAGAAAAGACCTCGAATAGCCAAAGGGATATTGAAAAAGAAAGCCAAAGTTGGTGGCATCACAATTCCGGACTTCAAGCTCTATTACAAAGCTGTCATCATCAAGACAGCATGGTATTGGCACAAAAACAGACACATAGATCAATGGAACAGAATAGAGAGCCCAGAAATAGACCCTCAACTCTATGGTCAACTAATCTTCGACAAAGCAGGAAAGAATGTCCAATGGAAAAAAGACAGCCTCTTCAATAAATGGTGTTGGGAAAATTGGACAGACACATGCAGAAAAATGAAATTGGACCATTTCCGTACACCACACATGAAAATAGACTCAAAATGGATGAAGGACCTCAATGTGTGAAAGGAATCCATCAAAATCCTTGAGGAGAACACAGGAAGCAACCTCTTTGACCTCAGCCACAGCAACATCTTCCTAGGAACATCGCCAAAGGCAAGGAAAGCAAGGGCAAAAATGAACTATTGGGATTTCATCAAGATCAAAAGCTTTTGCACAGCAAAGGAAACAGTTAACAAAATCAAAAGAGAACTGACAGAATGGGAGAAGATATTTGCAAACGACATATCAGATAAAGGACTAGTGTCCAAAATCTATAAAGAACTTAGCAAACTCAACACCCAAAGAACAAATAATCCAATCAAGAAATGGGCAGAGGACATGAACAGACATTTCTTCAAAGAAGACCTCCAGATGGCCAACAGACACATGAAAAAGTGCTCCATATCACTCGGCATCAGGGAAATACAAATCAAAACCACAATGAGATATCACCTCACACCAGTCAGAATGGCTAAAATCAACAAGTCAGGAAATGACAGATGCTGGCGAGGATGCGGAGAAAGGGGAACCCTCCTCCACTGTTGGTGGGAATACAAGCTGGTGAAGCCACTCTGGAAAACAGCATGGAGGTTCCTCAAAATGTTGAAAATAGAACTGCCCTATGACCCAGCAATTGCACTACTGGGTATTTACCCTAAAGATACAAACGTAGTGATCCAAAGGGGCACGTGCACCCGAATGTTTATAGCAGCAATGTCCACAATAGCCAAACTATGGAAAGAACCTAGATGTCCATCAACAGATGAATGGATCAAGATGATGTGGTATATATACAAAATGGAATACTATGCAGCCATCAAAAGAAATGAAATCTTGCCATTTGCGACAACATGGATGGAACTAGAGCGTATCATGCTTAGCGAAATAAGTCAAGCAGAGAAAGACAACTATCATATGATCTCCCTGATATGAGGAAGTGGTGATGCCACATGGGGGCTTAAGTGGGTAGGAGAAGAATCAATGAAACAAGATGGAATTGGGAGGGAGACAAACCATAAGTGACTCTTAATCTCACAAAGCAAACTGAGGGTTGCTGGGGGGAGGGTGGTTGGGAGAAGGGGGTGGGGTTATGGACATTGGGGAGGGTATGTGCTTTGGTGAGTGCTGTGAAGTGTGTAAACCTGGTGATTCACATACCTGTACCCCTGGGGATAAAAATATATGTTTATAAAAAATAAAAAAAATTTAAAAATATTCCAGGGGGAGGGAAAAAAAAAACCTTAAAAAAAATTTTTTTAAAGTAGGCTCCACACCCGATGTGGGGCTTAAACTCATAACCTTGAGATTAAGAGTCATAAGCTCTACCAATTGCAACAGCCAGCACCCCTTCACTATTTTGTTTTATTTTTAAGTAAGGAATGCCACAGATACTTTATAAATTTCATTACACTTCTGTTCTGAAGTTGGAACAAGTGAAATACTCTTCTGGGATTTTGTTGAAAATAACCAAAATGTGGAGAAAAAAAAGTAAAAATGATCGGGGCGCCTGGGTGGCTCAGTGGGTTAAGCCGCTGCCTTCGGCTCAGGTCATGATCTCGGGGTCCTGGGATCGAGTCCCACATCGGGCTCTCTGCTCAGCAGGGAGCCTGCTTCCTCCTCTCTCTCTCTGCCTGCCTCTCTTCCTACCTGTGATCTCTCTCTGTCAAATAAATAAATAAAATCTTAAAAAAAAAAAAGTAAAAATGAAAACATAAATCCTCCTTGACAAAAAATAAATTTGTTTCTACCAGCAAATATTTTGGAAATAGACTTAAAATTCTAGGGGATATGGGCTGTGGTTGTAGAAATGCTCTAACTTAAGTTATCTGTAATTAGTGCACAGTAACTATATTTCATAAAATGATTACATTTACTAAATTCCATGGTAGCAGTACTAGAAAAAAATTGATGAATCATGGATCCATGCACAAACAACACTACCTCATTCAAATCACTGTTAATCCTTGGAAAAGCATGTTACCCAGCAGTACGTACCCACTCCTGATCAGGTCATAGGTTGGAGATGCAAAGTCAGGTGTGGGAGAGGCAATGCAGGTATCCAGAAATACCACTAAATTTGGATCGGAGGTGCGCAGACTGACTTGCACAAAAAGAGTTTCGTTCAAATCCACGTAATATGGTGACTCCAGTATAGGCTTTTCAAATGAATTGGATTCAAAAAGAGCCATGCTTGTGTTGTATTTGCCCAGGGCGCTTTGATTTTGTATTACGTCATCTTCCGTTATATACATCATCTCCACGGTAGAATTCGATTCCATTTCACACTTGAGAATGATCTGGAGATGCTTCTGGCGGGTGATCACTTCCGACGTGGGGGATGGGATGAGAGTGATCATGTTGGTGTAAGTGACCGAGTGATCCTCCACCTGCAGTGACATGGAATTCAAATGCTGTACAGCAAGTCAGGTAATCGTTTAGAGCCCAGATACGAAAAACATCTGCAGACAGAGATACAATTTCCTTAAATCACAAGATAGCAGCTTTTCTACCAGTGTACTCTAAGGCTCCAAAGTGCTTTATTTAAGAAACATTCTGGGTAGGAAGAAAAAGTGTGAGATGAGAGATAGAGCTTGGCTTGGAAAGACCTGAAGACAGAATTAGAACTTTTTTCAGTTATGTTAAAAGAAATTCTGAACACCAACTTCCACCCCTAAAAGACATGAGACCCTGTAATGCAAGGGCTTCTTCCATAAGTAGCTTTGTATTAGGGTGGCTTCCTGGGCGGTTTCCCAAGTGTGTGCAGACAGAAGTCTTGCAGTAGGTTTCCCCAGGATGCCTTCCCTCCGGGTGTACAGAGGATGGCCCAGGTGTTCATTTGGAGCAGAAAATGATGATTTACTTCTATTCTTATCCATTCTCTGGAGTAGCTGCCATTCTTCTTGACAAGGTTGTTGTCTAATGACATGAGTGGCATGTTTAGGGTATCCAGCCTAAAGGGACTTACAGGTTGCAAATGTTTGAGATCTTAAAGTTCTAGAAAATGGAAAACAAATCACAAACTTATGTTCTACATCTCTCAAACAAGGTTCATGTTTTTACCTTCTCCCTTTACAGGGGAAAGAAGGAGATCATAACAATCCAGCTAGATCTTTGCTAAATGTGAGCTCTAATCAGTTTCTACACAAGTACTGCTGCTGGGCTGCGACACCCGTGGCATCTAGGTATCCAGACGTCCTTCCATGATTTCCCCGAGTTCTTCTTCTTCCAGGAAAGAGAACCACCTCTAGTTACCCTGAGAATAAATGCGGCGACTTGGCAGTCGTGTTTAAATGAGTGAGTGCACGTAAATGTTCCCACAGGTTCGCCATGGATTGAGCCCTGAAGTTTTGGGACATGTTCTTTAGGGCCACCAGAAAGCCCTGCATTGCCAGCATCACCCAACACACCGCTGTCATTTGACAAAACCCAGCTCAGTGCCTCACTTTACCTTTTTGATCGTACCACATCCATCAAGAGGAAAAGAAAACTCCACCACGTTTGAGATTTTCGGTCTGCAAGTTGGGTCATTCAGGTGTAAGTTATTCTCTCTGTATTTAAGTGACGCCAGGTAGGATTTACTTATGATAGCTCTCATCTTGTCAGAGGAGCAAGTTAAAGATGCTGTTCAGGAAAAAAAAGGATGATTATGTTTATGGCAGCTAGAACTTTGGATCTTGAAAAGCTGTATATACAGAAGACAATATAAAAACTCAAAACCCTTTTTGCTTTAAACCATATTCGGAAGCCTGAGCCAGCAGAGCAGTTCGTCCACCTTCTACAAGGTTCACTGTGACCTTGTCTGCTACTTGATTCTGTAAATCTATTATTTTTGGTTGTGCCTTTAGGCAAGGCATTGCAGAAAACAGCCCATATTTTTTACAGAAATCTTTTCTAAGTTAATAAAACCATTCATTTCTTCTCATACTAAGCAACGTACTTCTCAAGGTTCAGATCATGAGTATATATTTCAAAGGATCTATGACAGGCTTGCAAATAGGGATAGCCACAGGTAGGCTAAGAATTAAGGAGCAGTTTCTATGGACACAATCTTCAAAGAGCTCCAAATAGCTAAGGAATGTGACTTACTAGTGTTGATATTTTCTGCATAAATGGAAGTGTAGGAAGCAGAGAAGCCCCGGTAGGAGTTGGCATAATCTGTTGATAGCACCACGGTCAACGAGTCTGATGAGGATTCAAAGGTGGGCCTTACGCGGCCACACACTTGTCCAATTAGGCCAGAGGTGGTGGAGGGACCGTCATAGACAGCAATGAAATCAAATCTGCAGTGTTCATCCACTTCTAAGCTAGAGAAATAGGGCCTCTGGTGAAAAAGCTTTCCAAACCAATTCAATTCTCAGCATCAGAGTCAAGTGATTAAAGAGTTTTCCTTGTGATGGTAGCTCAGGTTTAGGAAAAACCTAGGGCTTTGCCAGTCCCTGATGTGCCTTCAGAATCTTCAGGAAAATAGACAAATAGGGTGCCTGGGTGGCTCAGTTGGTTAAGCAACTGGCCTTCAGCTCAGGTCATGATCCTGGAGTCCCGGGATTGAGTCCCGCGTGGAGCTCCCTGCTTGGCAAGGAGCCTGCTTCTCCCTCTAATCCTCCCACTTCTCATGCTCTCTCTCTCCCTCTCTCTCTCTCTCATTCTCTCTCTCTCAAATAAATAAAATCTTTTTTAAAAAAATAGACAACCTAGTTCACTGTAGTAGTACTGGTGTTTACTCTACACACCGATGCTAGGAGAAGTGCCCATCTATGAGGGGCTCACACAATTTCTCTCCTCCAGGGTCCCCCTTTGCCAGGTGGGCTCTCTGCATTTCGCCAACAGCAGAAATGGACCCACAGTACTTACAAAATGTCTCTGAAGTTTAGTTTTATCTTGTAACCTTTCTCCACTTGTATGTGCCACACGCAGTAGGCCAGCTGAGGATGCGAGTTCGGGTAATTGGGGCTGGTAAAAGAGCCTTCCAAGGAGTCCAAGTAACCACCACAGTCTGGAACAGCTGAAAGGGATGTGAGGGTGCCCGAGAATGTAAATCAAGAGAGACTTCATTTAGTTTCCCCGCCGTGCACTGAGCTGAATGAGCCATTCCCTACCCTCCAAATGTCGCTCCATTATCCTCTTTCCAATCGGGAAATATTCAGCCTTCTTTATCCCTGGATTTTCTAACCACTGCCCCGGGGCAAAGGGACACTGTAAGATCTGTCCCAGCTTTAGAGATCCTCCATGGCATGGACTAAGCCACAGAAAATGACATCACGCTCGCAGGACTGTCATTGGAGGCTCTTCCTCACTTGGCCCCAACCCCGCTTTCCAGCCTCATCCACACTCCACGTGACCTGCTACGCCAGCCTGTCCTTTCTTCCCGCAGCTCCTCGGACTGTCGGTCTCAGCAGACAGGAGTCCTCCTCCCGTGCTTCTCACCTCTCCCTACCCTACACGCTCTTTCCAAGTCAGCTCAGATGTAGCCGACACGAACCCACGTTTGGTCCCTCTCTGCCCCGGTCGGGAAGCAAGCAGCTGGACAAGAGAAAGGCCACACCGAAGGCTCTCGTTCGGGGGACGTAAAACAGTGGAGGTCAGCTAAAGCACAGGAGGCACATCAGGTAGTGGCCAGAGGTAAGGCCTGAAAAGGGGGCCTGGGTCTGGCTCTGGAAAACCGTGACGGCTCCACTCCCGAGACTGGCGTGGTTTAAGAGGAGAGTGACGCGATCGGCTC
Source organism: Mustela nigripes (assembly GCF_022355385.1). Taxonomy (NCBI): domain Eukaryota; kingdom Metazoa; phylum Chordata; class Mammalia; order Carnivora; family Mustelidae; genus Mustela; species Mustela nigripes. Next base: position 183,405,083 of record NC_081560.1, read on the forward strand.
CAGGCCTCAGGCGGCAAACCAGAGCGGAGCTTTGCTCACGAACCCATCTGCAGAATTTCTTAGCATTCTGCTTTGCCTTGTAGTGGAATCTGGGTGCTGGGAATGCAGAGCCACGGTAACATCTGATTGCCTGACGAGTTAGGTCAGCATTTCTCATCGCCTGCTTCCTAATCTTTGTCAGAGGTTTGTGGGGACCTTGTCAAAGGTGAAGGTTCTCGAGCCCCAAGGCAGATCTTCTGAACCAGACCAGAGAGGTCCCTGAATGGGGGTTTCAAGGGATCTCGGGGATATTCTGAAACAGGCCAAACTTGGAGAGTCTGCTTTGGGCTGTCCCACAGTGCGCCCCGGCATGCAGCCCTCTGATCAGCCCCTTCCATCTGCCTCACCGGGAGCTAGTGAGAAAGGCAAAGTCATGGGCTCCATCCCAGAACCAGTGAAGCAGAGTCGCTGGGGTGGGAGGGGAGCAGGGATCTGATTTCACAAGCTCTCCGGGTGACTCTCACGCATGGGAGTTAGAAAACCTCTGCTCTCACAAACGGAGAACTCAGACTCGAGGTTATGACCACCCACGCAGGAGCATGTGTAATTTCTATACTCGTAGGTGGTCGGTGCATAGGTTGCATAAGTGAAAACTCACAGCTGCCAAAAGAGAAGAAGTAGTAGAAGATGAAGACGCTTCTTTGAATTCTTACAGAGTCAGTGAGGATTTGAATCGTTAATGTATCGGATGATGATTCAAAAACAGGAATGTAGTCATGTTTACTGCAGACTTGCCCCAGCAGAGAGCCCTTGGTAGAGTTTCCATCAAAAACTTTAATGTTTTCACTTTCACATCTTCCATCAGGATCAAGCCTGCGAACAGAACATGCCACGGTTGGAGATGAGCCAGCAGCAGGCGGGTAAGGGTGTCAGCTGCTCACAGCGGCACCCCAGATGCCAACACCTGTCTGCATGGCGTGTCTGTTTCATATCAAACTCCCAAGACCAACCACCCCCCACCTCCCTCAGCATCAAACCACACCCCATCAATCTAGAAATGCCTCAGGGGACTGAACTGCTTTGCCAACGATTCTGTAAAGTCAAGGATTGGGGGGGTAGTCTGGAACCCAAGACCCTCGCCTTCCACGTCCGTTTCTCCTGTTCCTCGTGCCCGTGTGGGAATTGTGGGGTGGGAGCTTCTTACTTAGAATTCATTCCCCTTGACGTTGGACATCCAGGGCTGTTGAAAGCGGGAACAACTCTTCGTCCCCGGCCCCCTCTCAAGGTAAAGCGGATTTAGTCTCTTCCCAGCCCCTTCCTTCCCTCACAGCCCCACGTCCTCCTTCGTAAGGACAGTCCCAGGCCCTGCGTCGGGCACGGCAGGGCAGGATGACTGTTTTCTGCCCGTTCTGACAGGGTCTGTCCAAACGCCCCCAGAATCCCGACGGAGGGCCACGGTGCCCTGGAGGGAAACACGAGGGCGGACACACCCCAGTTCTCCCTCCAACCCGAGCCCCTCACTTGCCGTGGAACCTTGCACAAGCGATTCACTATTTCTTCTCCTCAGTCTCTTCTGTAAATGGGGAGTCACAGCCTTCGTCTGGTGTGGGGGTTCCCGTGTTCTCAACGGAAGCGCCTGGCGCAGGCCCGGCACCCAGGCAGCGGCTAAGTGTGAACAGCTCACCTCCACTCCCTCCCTCTGCCGCGCCGCCATGCTCTCCCTCTCCACACACCAAGAGTAATGCAGAGGATTCTCCGTAGCCCTAGAAGTCCAGGGAGCGTGGGAGTCCCCCTTCCCCTCTGTTTCCGTGAGGGCCACAGAGACCCGCTCCCCCGCCCGGGCATACGGGCAGGCACCCCCCCAGCGGGCAGGCACCCCCCAGCGTGGCGCCTTGACCAGCGGGGGCGGCAGGAAGCGCCCCTGGGCTCGTGACCTCTGCACTCCCGTTCTCGGGCCCCAGTCGCCCCCACCTGGTCCAGAATCTGGGCCCAGGGCCCAGCAACTGCACTTTCCCATCCCCCCCGTCGAGTTGCCCTGAGACTCCCCAGCTTTAGCACCACGGGGATTGGGTAAGACTTTGAGCCCTGGAGCCAGGTGGCTTGGCTTCCTGTCCTCTCCCGCCTGTAGTCATCTGTGACTTTGGGCACGAGGTGACTTCTCTGGGATTTCTTACGCACCCAGTGGGGATTAGATTGCATCCACCCCAAGAGCTGTTGAGAGGCTTAACTGAGGCAGTTCTCCCTGAGCCCGGAGGGAGGCTCCTAGAGCAGGGCCCTGTGCTCAGCTTGGCCTCACGCTGCTGTGACCTGGGCACTTAGAGAAGCTGGTCGTGAGTAGGTATTGATTTCAAAATGAAAAGTTAAAGAAAAAACACCCGATGGCCTGGTTCCCACCCCCGGGGATTCTGATCTAATTCTCTGGTGTTCAGCCTGGACATCTGCGTTTGGGGAAGTTCCCTGCTGATTAGAATGCGTAGCAAAGTCTGGAACTGCAAGTTTAGTGTTTCAAGGCCTGGAATCTGGAACTAGACTAACTGGGTACTAATGCCAGTCATTCTACTCACTGTCCAACCGGAGACAAGTTCTCCAACCTCCCAGTGCCTGTGATAACCACACCAACCTCCAGGACCTCTGTGACCAAAGCCAGGGGCCCAGTCATGGATCAGTACTATCAACCACTATCTTCGTCTTCGTCGTTGTCATCGTCATGGGAGTTACCATTATCTCTAGGACCAACTGATTTTTTCTGACACACACTCCCTAGTGTGGCCAGAGTTCAACCATCCTCACTGGAAAATAAAGACTCTACTTACTGGAAATAGGAAAAGATGATTCTGATGCTCTTGTTTTCTGGTCTTTCTAGTGTCCAGGTGCAGTCCTCATTGGGATTGAGTTGCAGGATTAGGGCCCGGTGGACATCTGACTGGCTGGAACCTCCCAAGCTAGCCTGGCAGCTTGATTTGCCTGGGAGAGACCATGGTTCACAATGAATAAACTCAGCTGCCCCTGGCCTTCTCCTTCAGCAATTAGGTCTCTACCCCTTATAGGTAATATTCATACAAGCATGCACATAATTGTGATGGTATTTAGTTCGTTCCAAAGTAAGCCACCATCCAATGATTTCCCCGTCTTAGAGCTCTTAGGGAGAAAAAATGTATGATTTCTCTATATGTGGATCATAAAAAATAAAGACTATAGGGGTGCCTGGGTGGCTCAGTCAGTTAAAAGTCTGTCTTCCGCTCAGGTCATGATCCCGGGGTCTTGGAATTGAGTCCCACACCGGACTCCCTGCTCAGTGGGGAGGCTGCTTCTCGCTCTCCATCTGCCTGCCACTCCCCCTACTTGTGTACTCTCTTTCTCTGTGTCAAATGAAAAAACAGAATCTTTTTTAAAAAAATTAATTAAATAAATACTATATTAGGGCTTAAGGAAAGATGGTTTTACCAAGAAGCTATATCTATAATATATAAATAACTCTTATAACTCAACGATTAAAAGACAACCCAATAAAAAATAGGGAAACAACAAAAATAGCTATTTCTCTAAAGAACACATAAAGGCCAATAAACACATGAAGAAATACTCAACATCATTAGTCATCGGGGAAATGCAATTCGAAACCACAGTGAGATACGACTTCACACCATTAAAGATGCAAAACAAAACTAGAGTGAAAAACACAAAGTAAAGGAGTCTTGACAAGGATGCGGAGAGATTGGAACCCTCCTGCAAAGCTCGTGGGAAGGTAAAATGGGACAGCTGCTGGGAAAACGGTCTGACAATTCCTCAAAAGATGAAACAGGGAATTCCCATAACCCAGCCGTTCTACTTCTAGTTTCTTCTAGGCATATCTCCAAAGGAATGAAAACATATGTTCACACAAAGAAGTGTACACTAATGTTTATTTATAGCAGCATTAGCCAAAATACCAAATAAGTGGAAACAACCCAAATGGGCATCAACTGACGAATACGTAAAACAGGGTCTATCTGTGTAATGCAGGATTATTCAGCAATGACAAGGGATGAGGTACTAATGTATGGTACGGCGCAGATACATCTTGTAAATATGACACTGAGCATAAGACCGCAGATTATAGGATTTCTATGCATATGAAAAGTCCTGATTAGGGAAATCTGTAGAGACAGAAAATAGATTAGTGGTTGCATTGGGCTGAGAGTATTGGGAAATATGGGGAGTACCTGCCAATGGGTACAGAGTTTCTTTTTGGGATGATGAAAATGTTCCCAAATTAAAGAATGGTGACAGTTGTACAATTCTGTGTGTATACTAAAAACCAGTAAATTTTACATTTTAGAAGAGTGCATTTATATATAATATAATTCATCATAATTCATATTATATGAATTATATCCTAATAAAGCTGTTACTAAAAGAAAAAGGAGGAGGAGGAAGAGGGGCAGGAGCAGCAGTGGTGGCTATAATGGAACATGAACAAGAAAATTAAATACTTCATGATGAAACCCAAAAAACAGTTAAAAACTCCACTTAGAAACAAAAAGCTTTTCATTTCCCTTTTCATCAGCAAGTGAAGGGTGATGTCCTTATAACAATAGTCTCTTATTTATTTTCCCCTAACAATTACTATTATGTTTATTAGTAAAAAATATCAGAAAGCAAAGACAATTAAAGATAAAAGCATAGGGTCCCTGGGTAGCTCATTCATTAAGCATCTGCCTTTGGCTCGAGTCATGATTCCAGAGTCCTGCGATGGAGGCCCACATCAGACTCCATGCTCGGCAGGAAGCCTCTTCTCCCTCTCCCCCCCCCCCCCCCCCCGCCGCTTGTGTTCCCTCTCTCTCTGTGTGTCTCTGTCAAATAAATAAATAAATAAATAAATCTTTTTTTTTTTTTTAAAGATAAAAGTATAATCCCACCCACTGAGAAAAAAAAATCACCATTAAAACCTTGTTGTAGAAACTTCCAGAACCTTTTCTTTTCTCGTCTACTTCTAGATATTTTTTTAAAGATTTTTATTTATTTACTTGAGAGAGAGACAATGAGAGAGAGCATGAACGAGGAGTTCAGAGAGAGAAGCAGACTCCCCATGGAGCTAGGAGCCCGATGCGGGACTCGATCCCGGGACTCCAGGATCATGACCTGAGCTGAAGGCAGTCGTCCAACCAACTGAGCCACCCAGGCGTCCCTACTTCTAGATTTTTAAAGATGCTCCAATGTATATATTTTAAACATAAACACCATCATAGTGTACAAACGTCGGGTAGTCGTCTTCTCTCTTAAGGTGGATCCTGGGCACCTTTCTTACGATTTCTAAGAAATCGCCAAAGTTACACCTTTGTTTGCCTTTACAACTTACAGAATAAATGAAGGAAATTTATACTGCTTTTTACATTAGGTAAATGCAGTGTGTTTGTGTGCACTTTTATAATTATTTCCAAAATATTTCATTCACAGGAGTGAAATTACTAGGTAAAATTCTTTACCCTTTTGTATTTTTATGTACATTGTCATATAGGCCTGAAAAGCCTTAGTACTAATTCAAAATCATATCAAGAGCATACAAATAAATGTTCCCTGTATTAAGGCCATTAGCAGATATTAAAACTTGAAAAACTTTCAGCAGAGGCCTCTGGAAAGGAGGTCTCCTTATTTTGATAGGAAACAACAGGTTCAATTTTCTTACCTTCAGATTTGGTCCAATTCAACTCCGTCCAACATGGCACAATTAAGAGGGCCAAGAGGAGGAGCCTTCTTCTCACGGCCTCCATCATAGTCAGGGGAAGAACAGCCTGAAGAGTGGGCAGGCTTTTATACCTTCCAGTGCTCTATATCTGGTTTCAGGGCTTTCTGGAGACTTCAGGGCGTGTGTCCCTTTGACCACATGAGGGCCAGATTGGTGTGAGAACGGGGCAGCTGTGTGATTGATTTCTTATCCGCAACCCCTAACACTGAGTGTTTGCTCTCCCCGATTCACTCCTGGAACGATGGCAGAAAGTTCCCCAAGTAAAGCTCTTCAGAGGGGATCTCCAACACATGGCACCCAGTAAGCACCAAGTAATTCCTCCTAGCACCGACCTGGAAACAAACCTTGGCCCTCCTGCTTGTGCAGGTCACGGAGTGGGTAGCACTACTGATACTTTGAGCCTCCACTGCTCTTCACTAAAGACGAAAGTCAAAGGATCAGCTGGGGAGAGAGGTGGCACCTGGGCAAAATGTGGGACTATGTAGGTCACTCTGATGCTGGCCAGGGTACTGAGACTGAGGGGCAGAAGGAGGTGGCCCAGGACAGGGAGGAAAAAGAAAGTACAAGTCCAGGTTCAACTTCCAGGAATTCAAACCATTATGCCTGGAGAGCCTGGAGCAAGTGACCTAAAGTCTCCTAGGCACTCTGTTTTACAGATGACAGAAAGGAATCCTGGTGTCCAAGGTGACATGGGTGCTGTAGTGGCAAGGCGAGCACCTGTGACATCAGGAAATCATGCTCACAAGAACCTATGGGACTTCCCTCTTTTCACTCATTCATTTATTAAAAAATATGTTAGTTACTGTTCTACAGTCTGGGGATTTTGAACGGAACATGAGAAACACCGTCCGTGTCCCCATGGAACTTACTAGGTGGAGGAGATAGGCAACAAACAAACTGTTAAATTACAAATAGTGAGAGGTACTACACATATAAGGAAAGAGGGTGATGGCATAGACTGCAGGGGGAATGCAGTATTAGCATGAAACTGAGAAAGATGAAATTTGAGCAAACAGAAAGAGACATTCATTTGTAATCTGGACTTAGAAGCATTTTAGGCAGAAGAATGGGCAAGTGCAAAGGCCCTGAGGCAGGAATCAGTGGGGCATGTCTACAAAGTAAGGGAAGGCAGGCCAGTGCGTAAAGGGGAGGGAAGTGGGCTGTAAAGTGGGGAGAGGCAAATAATTGTCCAATTGTGAAGTATTTATAGGTCAGATGAGACATTTGGATTTTATTCAAAGTTTGATGGGATTTTTTAAGCAGGAAAATTATGGCCAATTTAAGGACTTTCCCAGCAGCTCTGTGGAGGTAATAATGATAGTTATAGACTGAATTTCTACCTTTAAACCCTTCCTGGGTGCCCTCAAATTTCCATGTTGTTCAGACTGTCCTGCAGCCCAGAAACCCTTACTTGGCTCTAGGACATGAGTTCCCAGGTAGGGCTGTGACCCAGGAGGACTGTTCCCAGTCAGGCCCCCAGATTAGGCATTTGGCATCATACCAGTGCCACAGTGGCAAGGCCAGCACCTGTGACACTGGGAAGCTGTGCTCACAAGCTTGGACACTCACCAAGGTACCTGGCACCACTCAACTCAGTTCCTGTCAGCTCAGAGGCCTCTGCAGCTGGCCACGTACCAGATGGGGACTGGGTGTCCTGGTGTGAGAGTGAGCAAGGGGCAGGTGTACAGGGTGGGGATCCTTCTGATTACTAAGGGCTGCTCACCCTCAGCTGTGTCCACAAACCCCCATGCTACCCTTACTAAAGCCATCCCCTTGTGTCCTATGGATGTGACCCCCTAGCTCCCTGAGCCACCGTCACTGGTGTAAGAGCTCTGTGGTCACTCTCCTGGGAGGGGGACTTCCAGAGGGCAAAGAACCCTGGATTGGTGATCAGGAGACAAGCGGTTCAGACCAGCAATTTACCATGCAATCACAGGATCCCAGGGCCTGTTAGTCTATTTTGCTTAATCCTCATGGTCACCTATGCAAGTCCCCAGTTTACATCAAGAAAAAGGAGGCTCAGAGGGGTTAAGAAACTCCCCCAATGGCACAGAGCTAGTGAAAGGTGGAGCTGGACCTGAACCAAGAGTATCTGACTCTAAAAGCCGCATGTTACACTTTGTCCCTACTGCCTCCGAGAGGGGTGTCTCTAAGAGTCCTTGTCGCATCCCGCCTCCTTCACGGACCTTGGGATGCCACGGAATTCCTGTACAGAACATTGTCCTTCTTCCCCTCTAGTAGCTAACTACCTGTTACTAGTTAACTCTTTATATTAAGTACAACACGTGACTCTCATGGAATTCCTGTACAGAACGTGCTCGCACAGGGCCTCCAGGGTCCTGGGCTCTGTGCTGCCCACCAGGTGAGGTCCAGGGGGAAATGGGAGCTCGCTGGCAAGGAGAAAATCGAAGCGCACGTGAACACTGAGACAAGGCCAGAGCAGTAGATGGCAGAGAGGCAGAGAAAATGCTCCAGGAACTCGAGAGAAGTCACTTTTCGATGGAAGGTCTCAGAGCAGGATGCAGGGAAGATGCAGCCTTGAATCTGCCTCCTGAAACGCATTCTGGAGATAGAGGACACTCAGCTACCGTGGATTTTCTCAGCCATTCCAAGGGCTGCTCTGTGAGAGCAGCTCCAGCTCACACACTCCTTCTGGCAAAGTTCTCCACCGCTCAAGTTCTAAGACGTCCTCATCAGCCAAGCCTTCTGCTGAAAGAACTGAAACTGCTTACTTCATCGCTCTTCTCCCCTCATCAGCCCAGAGGTAAAAGCTGTTTCCTTCATTCCTTCCCATTGTCCTTTTTCTCCCTCTAGTAGCTAACTACCTGTTACTAGTTAACTCTTTGTGACTCTCACAAAGCAAGGGTTTCATTAACAAGGGTAAGTAAGTACAAACTGCGGTTACAGATGGGGAGTCTGTGAAAAAGAAAAAAAGGGTCCACAAGGCTCCGTAAGGAGATCAGGAACAGAAGGGGGCTGATGAGCAGAGGTGGAGAGGAGTAGGTCCTTACTGGCTACTGCTCGGGTCAAGAGAATCCTGGGCTTTGCCATTCAGCTGGAGATGCCTGTCCGCACTTCAAGGCACTGGCAGCTAAGTGAATCAGCACAACCCGTTGTGAAAGTGACCAAAAAAGGAGGAAATCTGCTTCTGAAGACTTGGAGAATGACAGAAGAATCTCAACTTTTTGAAATGTCCTTTAGATTGTAGGAAACCTAACGTAGGTTTCCACAGCAGAGCAGCTAGAGGCAAGTGAATGAAGCCATCATAAAGAGAAGAGCCGAACGAACTATTCCAGCTTGGGAATTTTTGATGAGTCTGAAACTGGAAATGCTCTAAGAGCAATATATATATTTTTCTTCTAATGTTAGAGATGACTGAATGCTTTTATTTTCTGCTCTATCCCCATACTGCAATATTATAATATTGTAAGATGGGTGCCCCAAGTCCCAAAGTGGCTAGTACACATATCTAAGTACATTTATAACTAACATCAACACTGGAGGCAGAATATTATTTTCAATATTGCATTTATTCAAAAGTACACAAATATGTTCTATAATACATAATGTAAACATTATAAAATTTGACTTGAATAATACTTCTACTAAAAAACTGCGCATGAAGATATTTGTGCCCACCCAAGTCAGAGTCCCTCGTTTACATCACAGAAGCACGGTGGCAGGTTATCAAAGTCGGCATATAAGTTACATTCGTCACAGCACTGGAGGTTGGGGTAGGACCCAGCGGTGAGGGCTGCAGCTGCAGCAACCTTGTCCTGAGTGAGCAGGGCTGGATTACTCTTTAAGGCCAAACAAAGGGGTGCCTTTGGAGGTCTTGGGAAAAGACATACACAAAGCAAGGCATTAGAATTTCTCTTCTCGGCCCACGGGTCACAGTTATCAGGGGTATCTGCGAAGTTTAGGCCTCGGGCCAACCAAATCATCAGAGCGGCCGGAAACTAGAGCTCGTGCCCCTGTCCCTAATCTAGTCCCTTCCTCTCTAGGATGGCTAGAAATGTAAAATCGGGCCACACCACACGAGGGGGGGGGAGCTGCCCCCGGGGGGCCCCCCCCCCCCCCCCCCCGATCGCTGCCGGCCCATCGAGTGCACAGCGTGACCGGGAAGGCGCCACACCGCGCCGACCCCCGCGTGCGGGGATTCTCCTTCTAGCTCCCAGGCTGAACGGCCCGAGGATGGGAGCAGCACCACTTCTAACGACCCATTTCTCCCGGATCGCAGGTTCCTCTCCCCCGAAGTTAATTATCTTTTGTCTCATCTGCGCGCCCTGGGCAGGTGTCCCCCAGGATCTTCACGCAGCTCGGCCTCCCCATGGTCCCACAGGCCCACCTCACGCCCCCACGGCCAAGCACAGTGAATGAGAGAACACCGGGAGAGCTCCCCCAACCCAGCGAAGAGCAGATCGGCTCAGCCTGTCCTCTGCGGGACTCGGAGGCACAGACTCGTTCCCAGCCTCCGCCACAGGCTGCGGTGCCCCGCGCGGAGGGCGGCCCAGCCGGTGTGCTGAGCGGGCCGGCCGTGGGGCCCCTCAGTGAGGGGAGTGAAGCCAAGCAGCACAGAGCCACCCTGCCGAGAACATTCTGTTCATGAGCTCACAGCCCTAAGCCAGAAGGGGAAAAAACCAACATTCTATACTCACCTGGCTTTACCTCTTCAAACCCACCTGCTGTCCCTGACCTCTCCCTGGCTGGGACCACAGGGCAAGCAATGAGCTGGCTCAAGCCGGGAGCCCCAGGTATCCTATTCGAGGGGGGATTTGTCACTCTTACCCACATCACTCACCTCAACGCGTCGGCTATTTTGTAGTAAAGACAGATGACAACAGCCATCAGCACAAGAATGGCCACCAGGATACCGCCACCAATGCAGAACATAATTATCGTGTTGACTGTAGAAGACTTAGCTTTGTCTAGGCAGAGAAGTACAGGCTAGCAATGAATGTGGCTTCCCTCCCCACCCAGCCACGGTGCCACCTTAATAGCTTTCTTGAGTGGAAAAAGAATTGAATCCCAAACCATAGATCTTTGCGTGTATAATATACAAATGAGTCTTCCCAAGAAGGCACAGGACCCTAAACGGGCCCAGAGAGGGGTTAAAGGATTTATGTATGAGACGGGAATGAAATGCAAAACCCAGAGAGAAAGAAGCAGGAGAATCTTTTTCTTCCTTTCGCAGGCAGTAATATGCAGCTATTTGTAACAAAACAGGTCGCCCTAAAACAAATAGTCTTACTCCCAAATACCTGGGCATCCTGAAATACAGTCACTTTCAGAATCAGAATGAACTCCACCCTCTACATCAGGCTTAACAATGTCCTATGGGGATCGTTATGGGGAGGACTTTTTTAAAATGTTATGTTCGACAACACTGAAAATATACAAATCCATTTTGTAAATCATACACGCTTCAGGAAAAGTCTTCTATTCTCCCACTTACAACTGCCAATTGTCCTCCTTAATCCTCCCAGGAAATCCAGTTTTTCCGGAATAAGCAATTCGTTTAATCCCACTCCCTGAAACTGGGTAAAAGTGAGTAAGGGCTGAACAACAATCCACTGCCAAAACATACTTACTAGCGTCTAATTCTTGCATGCTCGATGAATGCCGGCAGTAAAAAAAAATTATAATTAATATAAACTTTAGGGAATGGTACATCTTATCAGGCATTCCTTAAACTTTGAATTTGATAGAGTTCTAACTGTCCCTCTTAGGAGTGATTAAGATCTAAGTCTGAACAGCTTGCTTGGAGAGACATCGTCTCCGTGAGAGTGTGACCAGAGTGGACAGCCACTGTCCAGCTCCAACTTCCGTGCCTGTCAGGCCAAAGCCTGTGTGACATCAACACTCTGGACACCAACTGCCTCTCATGGAGTTCTGAATTCCATTCCATGTTCAGATATATTTCAGGACCAGTACTAATATGAGTGTCCCAATACTACTCTACATTATTTACTGTCTCACCTTTTCAAGTTTTGTTCCCTCAGAGAACCTTTTAAGGTCTGACTGTTAATCAAAAGCAAATCTCTGATTTCAGTAAAATAAAAGAAGAGTAATGTGGGGAGGCTAATATCTAAAAACACTCATATATCTAAAAGTTCAACTATGAAGACTGGTTAGACTTTATGTTGTAGCAACACAATAGTGTTATTGACTATAGTCATTTAACCAGACTCAGGTTAACCTGATGAAGGTCCACTGACTTCAGAATATTATCAGATTTTATGGCTAAGACAAAGATTTCAAAAGCAGCATGAATAGAATGTCTGTTATAAATCAGGTTTCTACTATTTTAAGGTATTCACACCCAGCAAAGCTGATTCAATTAAATGAGGAAATTATTTTAACTATGAAGGGCTACTCCTTGTTGCTCTGGCTAAACCCTGGGTTAAGTCACAAACAGCAGGGGACTCCGCAACAAAACTCGTGGCGTAAGACTCTGAAAATTTCTTTTCTCTATAAAAGCAATGAAAAATCTGACAGAAAAACTGTCTTTTCAGTCTCTTCAACAAATGGTGTTGGGAAAACTGGACAGCCACATGCAGAAGAATGAAACTGGACCATTTCCTTACACCACACACAAAAATAGACTCAAAATGGATGAGAGACTTCAATGTGAGACAGGAATCCATTAAAATCCTTGAGGAGAACACTGGCAGCAACCTCTTCGACCTCAGCCACAGCAACTTCTTCCTAGAAACATCGCCAAAGGCAAGGGAAGCAAGGGCAAAAATGAACTACTGGGACTTCATCAAGACCAAAAGCTTTTGCACAGCAAAGGAAACAGTCAACAAAATCAAAAGACAACTGAGAGAACGCAAGAAGATATTCACAAATGACGTATCAGAAAAAGGTCTAGTATCCAAAATCTATAAAGAACCTACCAAACTCAACACCCAATAAACAAAGAATCCAATCAAGAAATGGGCAGAAGACATGAACAGACATTTCAGCAAAGATGACATCCATGGCCAACATGAAAAAGTGCTCCACATCACTCAACAAATACAAATCAAAACCACAGTGAGATACCACCTCACACCAGTCAGAATGGCTAAAATTAATAAGTTCGGAAAGGACAGATGTTGGCGAGGATGCAGAAGAAACGGGTACTACACTGTTGGTGAAAATGCAAGCTGGTGAAGCCACTCTGGAAAATAGCATGGAGCTTCCTCAAAAAGTTTAAAATAGAGCTACCCTATGACCCAGCAATTACACTACTGATATTTACCCTAAAGATACAAATGTAGTGATCCGAAGGGGCATGTGCACCTGAATGTTTATAGCAGCAATGTCCATAATAGCCAAACTATGGAAAGAACCTAGAAGTCCATCAACAGATGAATGCATAAAGAAAATGTGGTGTATATATATATATATACACACAATAGAACACTATACAGCCATCAAAAGAAATGAAATCTTGCCGTTTGCAATGATATGGATGGAACTCACGGGTATTAGGCTAAGCGAAGTCAGTCAGTCAGAGAAAGACAATTATCACATGATCTCCCTGATATAACAAATTTGAGATGCAGGGCAGGGGACCGTTGGGAGTAGGGAGGGAAAAAATGAAATGAGATGGACTGGGAGGGAGACAAACCACGAAGCAAACTGAGGGCTTCTGGGGGTTGGAGGTAAGTAGGGATAAGGTGGCTGGGTTATGGACATTGGGAGGGTAAGTGCTGTGAAATGTGTAAGCCTGATGGTTCATAGACCTGTACCCCTGAGGCAAATAATACATTATATGTTAATTTTTAAAAACTTGTCTTTTTCAGACTCTGGAAATTAAAAGCTTGCTGCAGCTCAGGAAACATTTTAAAGAACAACTCTCTCAGTATGAACCGCCGGCTTGTGCCACTGTTCCATCATTCACTGTCCAGCTCCATGGCAACCTTGAAAGTAAAACCCAAGCTCCAATGCAGCCACCAAAGGGAAAGTAGAGGTAGAACTCTTTCAAAGCCTCATTCCCGAAGAACTGTCATTCTTTGACCTGTCTTTTGGTCACCTGAAAATCCTCTCTTGCAAAGCTACCTGTATTTGACCTAACTTGGAGTTCTCCCAATGCAAAAAGTCTTCCTCTAAAGGGATTTTGGCAAAAACAACTACAATTGTTTTAACTTCTTGGCTGCCTAAGGTAGTAGATAACATTTGGGGCAAATCACAGAGTAGCCAAAAAGCTTAAAGGAAAGCTGGTAAATCACCTGTCCATAGGAGTTTTGAAAAGCCTTGACATATTCCTGAAACTCTAGGCCATGCATGTGTGCTAGGTGCGTGTCCAAGGCTGTTGAGTATCCTCAAGAGAGACACAAGCATTCACCTCTGACTAACCCTAAGGCTTTTCCCAAGCAAAAAGTGAAGGCTATGGCAGAGTTTTCAACTGCTTGGCTAATTGTTGAAGACATGCCCCAATATGGAGTCTCTCATGAAAGACTGGGAGATTTACTGGTTCCAGGAATTTAAGGTAATCTTTGTCCAATCATTACCTGATCACGAAGCTAATCAATAGAGACTTAAGTGTCAACATACAGCAAAGAATTCAGACTTCAGAATTTGTCAAGAGAAGTCACCAACAACAAAGCTTGGAGAGCAGGGAGAAACGGATTTCGAGATTTCCAGAATTGCCATATTCTATTAAATGTCTAGTTTTCAACAAAAGACTAAAGATGAAAGAAAAGAGAAAGGGAAAGGAAGAAGAGAAAGGGAGGGAGAGAAAGGAAGGGAGAGAGGGAAGGGAGAGAGAAAGGAAGGAAAGGAAAGAGAGAAAAAGAGAAGTAAGACTGATAAAAAGGTAAAGGAAAGCAATTAATAAACTTTCCCTAGGAAGCCCAGGCATTGGCCTGACTAGACACAGTCTTCAAATCAACTATTTAAAATACATTCAAAGGAATCCATGTCTAAAGAACTAAAGTATGAGAACAATGTGTCCAATAGAGAACAACAATAAAGAGAAATGATTTTTTTAAAGAGTCAAATAGAAATTTTTGAGTTGGAAAGTATAACTGGAAAAATTCATTAGAGAAGCTTAACAGCAGATCTGAGCAGGCAAAAGAAATAACCAGTGAATTCGAAGATAGATCAATCAAGATGATCCAGTCTGAGGAACAGAAAGAATAAAGAATGAAAAAAATGAACACAGAAATTCCAGTTCCACTACAACACATAGAGAGCTTGGGAGTTGTCACCCTCAAAACAAGAAAAAAGCTGAACCAAGTTGATAATCACCATGTCTTTCTAGGTCTACCAGAGAACTGATGTCATGGAGCAAACAGGCCCCATGAAAGTGAAGAGACAGATGAGTACGGAGAATCACAGCTTCTCAGGAGCAGAAGCCACTGCTGGAGCCAGCAACTGGTAGGAATACTTAACTGGTAAGTGATAAATTGCTGGAGGCTGAAGGAGGACCAGCATGAGAGAAAACAATTCTTGGGGGGGGGGGGCTGGTTTTTCTAGTTGGGGGATAGCCACTTTCATGAATTTTACCTCAAGGAGCTTGATGACGGTCTTATAGTGAAGATTGGAGAGTGATGTCCACTGACACCACAGCAGTGGTGACCCTGTTGCTGCTGGGAGATGGCGAAATTCCTCAGTCTCCAGTTAGCCTCCTGATACCACCCCAGCAGTTAGGTAAATTGTGCAGCTTTACCACTGGGTCGAGGTGTAAGCTCAGACTTCCCAGGATCTCCACTGACTGGGGAGGTGGGGGTAGGATCAGTCTCCTCTGATCCTACTCTGGCAGGAAGGGGCGATTTGGGACAACTCTTTATAGCCTAGTGAGAGTGAAGGTCTAGGCTCTCCACTTAGTCTTGGCTGGGGGAAAGGCTGGGCTGGGGGTGGAGCCACAGTTTTTTCCGGGATATCTGACTGGAATACAGGTTCCCTGGCTTGTGAGGCTCCCTTGTCCTTGGTCCTTTGGCTGGAGACAGCAAGATTTTCTCGGGAGCTTTTCTGTCTGCACCCACTGGTGTTTCCATGCCACTGGCTTCTTCATCGCCAAGTCTGGAAATATGAGACAAAACAAAACCCAAGGAGTTCACCACCATGTTCCTTGGATTTCAAGTTTTCTAGCTTGTCTATTTTCTTCCCTTCACCTATCAGGGTCCTACATTTGTTTTCTATATAATGTCCAGGATTTTTAGCTGCACTTGGTAGAAAGCATAACACAAAGTATATCTACTCCATCTTCCCAGAAGTAGAAGTCCCTCATATGGGGGATTCTGAAATCAATCCTCTACTTGATCAAAGCCACCGTGCCGACCCTAAGAGTGGATGCCTCCTTAAATTTTGTGTCCCAGGCACCTCACATGTGTCATCCTAGGCTGTGCTGTCAAGGATGCCAACATAATTTATCTTTCCAGCTTCATCTCCCACTGCATCTCCCCATACCCCATGTATTTTTATGCCTCTCCTGAGCACTGACCGGCTCTTTCGGCCCCTCGCCTCCTCTACCTGCTGTAACGCTAATCCTGCAAGGCTTCTCTCAGTGCCGACTCCTCTGTAAAATCTTCACGGATTCCCATCTGTCCCCCATGCTAACTAACTGCTGCTTTTCCTCTGTATCTATGCCATTTGCTTGTACCACTCTAAAAGTTTTGAACTCATTTGTCATAAGGATCTCTGATACTTGTTCTAACTCTGAATAGATACTTGTCCTGACTACAGGAACCTATTATGCTCACTCTCAACGAAGCCAACACTCTGGAGTTGAATTAACTGTGGGGTTTTTTCCTACTTTTTACCTCACTCAAAAAGGTTTATTTTTCCAAGTTTCTTTTCTATGCCCTCCATCAAAGCAGCATCTATTCTGAGGGACATGGCCTGGAATGAGCTTAGTCATGATTAAGGAAGACAGGTTATGTAGTCCTTCCCTACAAAGATGACCACTTCATTTCTCGATTTCCTTTTATTCTTGTAGTTACTTGACTTCTCTGTCCAATGAGTCTACAATCTTTTTCAAGGTGAGTTTCATGAGGCAGGAACTCTGGATCCCCAGCATCAAACAGAGGGCCTAGCACCCATTAGGTGCTGACACATTTCATGCGCGATGAGCCAAACATGAATCTTGTCAATCTGACAAAAATTTTCTTGATCCATGTCTCTAAATTCAGACAGAACAACAAATTCAGACATAACAGCAGTGCCTGGGTGGCTTAGTAAAGTGTCTGCCTTCAGCTCAGGTCATGATCGCAAGGCCCTGGGATCCAGTCCCACACTGGACTCCCTACTCAGCAGGGAATCTGCTTCTCCCTCTCCCTCTGCCTCTGCCATTCCCCTCACTTGTATTCTCATTCACCCTCTCTCTCAAATAAATAAAATTTTTAAAAAATCAGACATAACAGTACCAAGAGTATTATTACTTCATTTACTGATAAGAATATTTTGTTCATCTCTTTTAAATCCACAACATTAAGCTACTCATCTTATTACTTCCAACATGCTTTAGCAATATCTTTGAGTTTCATTGCTGATGGCCAGAAGACAATGCAAGGACTAAGACTTTGGCAGATGAAGAAACAGATGGTCAGAGAGCAGAAGTGATTCCCTAGGGTCCCCTAGCAAGTCACTACAGGGCAGGGACTAAGGCCTGGTTCTGTGACCTACTCCTCCAGACCCCTCCTAGGGGTCCCTTTCACCCCCCTCAACCTATGAAGTGGTGCTCCCCATTCCCAGTGCCCACTAACTCTATTATACAGAGACTTTGACTTTGGCTCTCAGCAGAAAGATATGCAAAGAAATCCAGCTGCATTTCATTTAGGGAAGGGCCTGGTCATTGACAATATTTTCATCCTAGGTGTTCATTGGCAATTCACATGTAGTGATTAGCAAACGTAGTGAGGGTGATGGAAGGGGCCCAGTGTCCCAGACAGCAGAGAGGAGGCAGCAGTTGTGTACAGAATCCATGAGCTGAACTTTGTGGTGTGATCCAGATTACAGGGGCATCTTCCCTGTGGCAAATTCTTAGTAATTCACATACACAAGGACTTTCCCCCAGATCTCTTATTTTGCCAAGTGCCCATCCTGTGACTAACACCTGGGGGCCGGTGGCTGCAAATACCCTCCTACCTATAAACTGCGTATCTAGTGGCAGAAAGCAGCCCAGGTCCCAGGCTGCCAGCAGTAGCGCTGTGAGCCCCCCTTAGGTGACCCAAGTCCCCTCTCTGTGCCTCTTCTACCGCTCCTACAATTTACCTTCAGACTCCTGCTCAGCTGAAGGCTTTATTGCGGTCCCAGCAACTGTCGTGAGAAGAGCGTAGTTTTGCCTTAAAGAGGGAGGATCTTCTAAATTGAAATCCTATTCTAGCAATACAGGCTACTACAGCATAGTACAGAATCTGTACATGGTAGTTATGTTAAATGCCCTGATAATTCCAAAATCTGTGTCATACGTTAAAACTGGTTCTAATCCTTGCTTTATCTCTTTGGCATAAGTTTTTCTTGCCTTTTAGCATGCACTGTAGTGTTTTGCTGAAAGCCAGACATACCTTTAATGGAGATATGCATAAGAACCGAGGTTATCATGTTCTTAGTGTGGAATTTCATGTTAATCTGGTTAGGAGTTAGGCTGTTTAATGTCTGCTATACTGTAGGTGCCAGAGGCTTCAATTTCCTCTAGTATTCTTGCTTTTGTCCCCCCATTGTCTTTTGCTTTCCCTAGAAACTCCTTTTAAAATAGTCTGCATCCTAGTCTCTTCCTTGTAATCTGTTTTTATACTGGAGCCCTGTTGATGTGGCGCTAAGGCACTGGGGAAAGAAAGCACTCCGTAATCTTAAGATTACGGATGAGTTCCTAGCCTGTCATCTTCAAAAGTGTTTGTCTTCCTTTCCAGCCTCCCTCCCCCTACACGTGGCAGGAAGGCTGAAGCAATCGAACTGCTCACCCCCCCGCCCCCCACCCACACATCTTGTTCACAAAAGACTGGCAGTTCCCCTGAGAGTACACCTTTGGTTTTTTTTTTTTGGTTTTTTTTTTTAAGATTTTATTTATTTATTTGATAGAGAGAAATCACAAGTAGATGGAGAGGCAGGCAGAGAGAGAGAGGGAAGCAGGCTCTCTGCTGAGCAGAGAGCCCGATGCGGGACTCGATCCCAGGACTCTGAGATCATGACCTGAGCCGAAGGCAGCGGCTTAACCCACTGAGCCACCCAGGCGCCCCGAGAGTACACCTTTGTTAAGGAGAATACTGTGGACTGTATTTCAAAATGAGCCCCCGCCCCGCCCCGGACAGAGAGCCTGAGGAGATTCTTCTCCATCTTCCTGTGTAAATCTGGTGGGACTACTGAAGTAAAACCCATAAAAGTATGGGGCCTCCTAAAAGTGGGCTCCCAGGAGTATCCTTCTCTCAAACCAGTCCACACTCAGACTCCAGCAATTCATCAACGACCATTTAAGTGTCCCTTCCAGTTACTGCCTCCAGAGAGTTCTGTTCCTGGTAAGCAGATCCCCATTGGGATTTTCTGTATTCACCCACCTCTCCAATTGTCAGAGTGGTGTTTGCCCTGTGACATCAATTATCTGGCGGATTTTTAAAAAGTCATTGATTTTCGGTTTGTTCAGCTTTTTTGTTGTTGTAAAGATGGTTGTGATAAATTCCAAACTCTGTTCATGTCACAGCTGAAGCCACAAATGTTGATTTTTCTTTAAATTAGTAATATAAACCCACATAAACAAAAACTCTTTGATGTAGTCAACATACGAGTGCATAAATGATCCTAGACCAAAAGTGTCTGTGTACTAGGCATGGTACAATATACCATCAATCACGATTCACAGGGTAAATTCTAGATTGACAATAAATTGCTCTTTAAAATGGGCAAGTCCAGGGCGCCTGGGTGGCTCAGTGGGTTAAGCCCCTGCCTTCGGCTCAGGTCATGATCTCAGAGTCCTGGGATCGAGTCCCGCATCGGGCTCTTTGCTCAGCAGGAAGCCTGTTTCCCTCTCTCTCTCTGCCTGCCTCTCCATCTACTTGTGATTTCTCTCTGTCAAATAAATAAATAAAATCTTTAAAAAAAATAAAATAAAATGGGCAAGTCCAGGGGCGCCTGGGTGGCTCAGTGGGTTAAGCCGCTGCCTTCGGCTCAGGTCATGATCTCAGGGTCCTGGGATTGAGCCCCGCATCAAGCTCTCTGCTAAGCAGAGAGCCTGCTTCCTCCTCTCTCCTCCTGCTTCCTCCTCTCTCTCTGCTTGCCTCTCTGCCTTCTTGTGATCTCTCTCTGTGTCAAATAAATAAATAAAATATTTTAAAAAAATAAAATAAAATAGGCAAGTCCAAAACTTATATTGTGATACTGGTGGGAAGTTCTCAAAAACATGTTCTATTCTTTATTTAAAGTGGGGGGGGGGGGGGAAGAAACATTTTCAATTTATGATAAGAATAACTTAGTACACTAAAATCACAGTAACCTCTGCACTACCACTACCACAACTACTCTGATATAAGATATCAGATTTAAATTGAATTTACTGATTTCTCCTTTTTCTACTCCTCTTAACATTGTAATACAATTTGGAACCCATACTGCTTTCCTTATCAATTCCATTGAACAAACCTATTCTGAACACATCCACCAGGTACAAAATAATTCCTAATCTCAGAGCGCCTGGGTGGCTCAGTGGGTTTAAGTCTCTGCCTTTGGCTCAGGTCATAATCTTGTCCTGGGATCGAACCCTGCATCGGGCTCTCTGCTCGGCGGCAGGGAGACTGCTTCCTCCTCACTCTGCCTGCCTCTCTGCCTACCTGTGATCTCTCTGTCAAATAAATAAAATCTTTTAAAATAATAATAATAATTCCTAATCTCAATAATCACTCAAATAGTAGGGAACACAAATGTGAGAATTATTTTATAAAGCGCTGAAACGCAAAGGAATTAATAGTACCTGAAAATTCTTAGTACAGAAAAAGTAGTAATTGATTCTGTAACACAACAAAGTTCTATACTTGGTTTTCATTAATAAATGGGTTTTCCCTGCTATGCAAGAGACAAGATATTGCAGGTAGAGAGGAAAGCTCATGCAAAGGTAGAGGAACCTGGCATGTAGGCAAAAGTACCAGAGGCTTTATACGCTGCACTACTGGGCAAAGATGATGGTGGCTCATGAGCAGGAAAATCAGAGGACAGTGCACAGAATGAAAAGAAGATGAAGGGGCGCCTGGGTGGCTCAGTGGGTTAGTGCCTCTGCCTTCGGCTCGGGTCGTGATACCGGGATCCTGGGATCGAGCCCCGCATCGGGCTGTCTGCTCCGCGGAGAGCCTGCTTCCTCCGCTCTCTCTCTCTGCCTACTTCTGATCTCTGTCTGTCAAATAAATAAATAAAATCTTAAAAAAAAAAAAAAAGAGAGAGAAGAAAAAGAAAAGAAGATGAAAATGGGAACTAATGACCAGTGAAGAAGCTCCTGAAACTATCTGAATGAAAGTTAGTGCTTGGAAACAGAAGAGGCAGAGATGAAAAAAGGAAATTTTGCCTTAAAAAATTATATATATATATATATATATATTATATATATATATATATATACACACACACACACATACACATACATGTGTGTATACATATAATTTATACATATAGTTGTATATAATTTTATATAACATATATAATATATATATCTCAAGACTTGGGGTGATTTACTGGGTATACGGGAGTGAAAGAAAGCAAAAGACTATAGCAGTCAAGTTTTCTAAACCGTGGCTTTCAGCTTTGTGTAAGGAAGTCAACAACCAGTTCACAGTATTCATCTTGTTCATTAACTTGCAGGTTGGTACTTCTAAAAAAAAAAAAAGTCTATTTTCCTCTGGAGACTGTCCAATACATAAACATGGATTTAAGTTATGACCATAGAGGCAGGACGTACATAGGAAAAAAAAAAAAAGAAAAGAAAAGAAAACCCACTACCGTAGGCAACTTAAAATAAGTCTGCAGTACTAATCTCTGAAAACATTAAAACCAGGATAGGTACAATCAAGGACTTCTAACTTTTCTAACTTGCGGAATAGTCTACAGATTTATCTGATCCTTTGTTGGGGTTTCTCTTTCAAACTTGGTGAATCCATCTAATACATAGTCTGGATAACAGATTACTTACAAAAAAACCCTACATTCCAACTTTTCTAAGACCGCTCCACAGATTAAAAAAACAATGAAACAGGTATTGTGTAAGTAACTCCTGATCTCCCAAACTTTGCAAAACACCACTTAGCTTTTATGAAAGACCTATATTAACACAGTAAGCTTTTATTTTCATAAAAATGAAATCCTGTTCCCCTTCCGTTTGGTTATCCAAAACCGGCACTAGTGTAGGTTTTTGTAAAAAGCAAAGGGGAAATACTGGAACCTTTGGAAAGCAGAGGATACTCTTCCCTTCAAGCCATTTCAGCCTAGAAAAGTTTTTAAAAGAACGGTCTACTTTCAGGTATGAGGGAAATCTGTGTTCTCACTAGGTACCTACCCTGACATAACACATAAGCCCTTAAGAAAAACAAAATAAAAAATTATTTGGCACTGAAACAAACAAACAAAACCCCTGAAAAAGAAGTCCTAAAAATTAACAGGAGATAAGAGTGAGATTTCTATTTTCTAGAGAGAATACCAGCATAAACACATGGCTGACAGCCCAGATTCGAAGACCGCTTACATTCGAGTTTTATTTGAATCTCACCATCGGCTTTTCCAAGATGAGGTTAACAGGAAGGAGCAGGGAGGCACCAGTTACCTTCCTACCCCGAGGGGCAAGGAGGAAGCTCCATCTGCTCCACTTTTCGGACCCAGACGTTAAAGGTCCTTCAAGCCCCAGCTCAGAGGCTATTCCAGCAGAGCCCCGACGTCTGCTCCCGCGCGCTCCTGCCGACCCCCGCCTGCTACCGCCAAGCTGCCCGCAGCCACCCACCCGCCGCCCGCTCCGCCACTGTGGGCAGGAAAGCCGCAGCGTCCACCGCAGACAGGCCGACGGTCCGCAGCACGTCCTCCGCGGCGCGTGCGGCCACCGCACCACTCCTACCTGACCACTGACTCTCCTCATTAGACTGACCCTCCCGGGCCGCCCGGCAACCGTCGCCCACAGCCCCGGCCTGCCATGTCCGCGGGCCCACGTGCAAAAACCGCCGGATTCCCGCGCGCCCACGCCGCGCCTGCGCACATTTCCAGCCCTAGGCCCGGGAGCCGTCGGGGCGCATGCTCCGCCCTCGAGTTCTTCCACCGCGCAGGTTTGGAAGCGCGTGGCCGAAGCCGACCGGCGCGCGCATGCGTGTCTCCGGCACCTGGTTTTCTTCCCCACTGGGCGAGAAGCGGCCGGTCTTAGGTTTGAAGCCAGCCGAGCCGGAAGTCGCTCTCCTTCTTCGCCTCCCTTCTGTCCTGGCGGAAACGCAAGCCCTGAAAGAGAGGTTCCGGACTCGGCCTGGGCTGGGGGAGGCTGAATGGAGACCCCGGGCGAGGACGCGGGACTGACCCGCCGCCCGATGCTGGCCTCTTCCTGGGATGCGGCCCGCGGAGTCCTGGCCCACAGCCTCCGTCTCA
Source organism: Mustela nigripes (assembly GCF_022355385.1). NCBI lineage: Eukaryota > Metazoa > Chordata > Mammalia > Carnivora > Mustelidae > Mustela > Mustela nigripes. Next base: position 183,428,310 of record NC_081560.1, read on the forward strand.
CCCGGGCTGACCTCGGCGCCCGGGACTTGGACCGGGAGGAACCGCTGACGCCGCCTGCCGCGGGGTGCGCCGGGCCGGCGGGGACTGGGGCCGCCGCTGCGGGACGGTCGCGCTCCTCGGGGGGCCGGGAGGGCAGGCGGGGGCCGTGCGGGGAGCGGGTGTGGGCCCGGGATCCGGGAGCGGAGCGGGCGGCGGGTCTGGGCCGGGAGCGGCGGCCGGGGGCGTGAGTGCCGGGCGCGGGGCTGGCGGCCCGGCCCCCGCACCTCCGCGGGGTCGGCACCGGCCCCCGCCTCCCCCTCCCCGGCGCAAACGCACCGGCCGAGGCCTCGCGTCCCCCCGCGTCGGCGCTAGCACGTGTGGCCGGCGAGAGTCCCGTCCGCTTCCCGAGGGAGAAGATAGGCGGGGCCTCTCGGGGCCTCCCGCCGCGGTGCGCGCCGCAGGGGCCCGGGGACGTTCCCGGTCGGGAGAAGGGAGTGCGGGGGGTGGCGGCGGCGGCGGAGGACGCGGTGGGCGGCGAATCTGTGCCGAGCGTCGGGCGGTGCTTGGCGGTGCTTGGGCAGGCGCGGGGCCCTCCGTGTCGACGCAGTGGGTCGGGAGCACCCGCGGCCCGGCCAGAGGGTCGCGAGCGGGGTTCGGACGCGCCGACTGAGGAGCGCGCGGGACGCGTTTCCTTTCAGCCGCGAGCCGGTGGTTTTGAAGAGCGGCCCGAGCGGCCCCGGGGAGCAGCCCTGCTTCCTTCACCTGAGCTGCGAGCCCGGCGGGGGCGAGGAGGTCGTGGCCGTCGGCCTTCTGAGTTCGGCCCGGAACATGGAGGTGTACGTGGGAGAGGAGTACTGCGGCACCAGCCGGGGCAAGGCCGTGTGCGGCGACCCGGGCGACAGGTCTGTGAGCGCGGGGCTCTCCGAGCTGCGGTGCTGTTGGCGGGTGGCCTGGCGCGGGCCGGTCCCGGAGCAGTGGGAGTCTCCCCTGAGCGTCCCGGAGACGGTCCGAGCCCCTCGCCCACGGCGCTCGGGGTGGAGGCGTCCGGCCCCGTGAGGCGGGGGGCTGCGTGCAGGGTCGTACTAGTTCGTGGAAGACTTTGATCAGAGCTGATGTTCTGAGAAACGTTTCTTTGGAAAACAGAGGAGTCTGTGTTCCAAAAACTAATCAGTCTGGATCTTTGAACACATTTTCTCGTAGGAAGCCCATTAGGAATAATACAGAATCCCCAGACTGTGCCATGCCACCACATTTAACCTGGTATTCTATTTCCGGGTGGGGTTTTTTTTTTTCCCCTGAATTCTTTTTTTGGGGGGTGGGGGGAGTGGCAGAGGAAGAGAGAATCTTAAGCAGGCTGTCTGGGGCCCAGACAACTGGATCCCACCACCTGAGATCATGACTGGAGCAGAAATCAGGAGTCCAACACTTAACTGATGGGGCCCCCCAGGCACCCCGAACTTTTTTTCCCTGAATTCTTAAGATTCTGTCCTAGTCTTTCTTTAATAGAGCCCAAAATGTGAACTTTTACATACCAGGTATGTTGGAAATAATGGATATGTTTGTTGAGCTTTAAAATGTGCTCTGCGGGGGCTCCTGAGTGCCACAGTGCATTGACCACCGGCTCTTGGTTTTAGCTCAGGTCAGATCTCAGGGTGGGGAGATCCAGCCTCTCATCTGGTCTGCGCTCAGCCTGGAATCAGCTTAAGATTCTGCCTCTGCCCCTCCCTACCACACCCGCCTTCATTTTTTCTCTTTCTTTCTCTCAGATAAAGAAATCTTAAAATATGCTCTGTGCTACATGATTATACATTTGTTACCAAACTGAACTATCTTATATAGATAGTAAGTGACAGATGTAGAATTCTTACCCAGTGCAATTCAATATGAAGCCACAGTTCCTTATGCCTCCCCAGGAAAACTGAGTGTCAGTATTTATGGATTGTCCTTGCCTTCATTTTTAAATGTAACTATTAAAAGTGATAGTATCTGGAAGTTTTAAAAAATTATTTTTTTATTTTCAGTGAAGATGAAAAGATTATTTTGTACAAAAAATACCTAAAATTGGAGTCCTCCACACATGCCTGTAAAATAAAGGTAAGTAATCATTGAATTACAACTAATCTGAAAACTACAGTTGTTTTTGTACTACATAAACTTATTTTCTGATGGTTGTAATGCGATATGTCCCACATGGTCCCCGGGTTTAGCTGAGAAATACTTAGTAAACATGTAAGAAGAAATTCTCTAAAAAATTGTCAACATTCTCCTTTTAAAATTTGAACATTTACTAGCTATGGCAATGCCATGACATATACTGTTGTTCTTAGAGTAGTATACTGTACTTTTAAGTCTTGAAAACTGAGATTAAATATTTTATATTTATATAAAACTTAGGTGAAAACCACAAGCAGATTTTGTCCCAAAATACCCCACAAAGAACACAGAGAAGTTTCAGGCAAAGGCATCACAGAGTTAAAGTACTTGGGAACTGTGTCCTCAGCATGAAAACTGTTGTTAAATATTAATTAACTAATTAATTAATTGTTACAATTAAAGCAAACTTTAATGGTGTCATCAGAATCTAGGGAAAGAATCCCAAACTAGACATTGTAAGCCCAGATTTAAGTGTGCTTTGTTCCTAACTAGCAGGAAAGCCTTGAGCAAATTTCTTCACCCATTTGGACCTACCTTGAGGTTTATTTCAGGAGGCTGAAGACAATAAATCCTTGGATTATTTTCATCACTAAATATTTTATCTCTGAGCTTGTTATAACTTAGAGAAGTTCACAGAACTGATGTTGTTTTAGGTAGTGAATGCTAGTAGTATCTAAAGTCATTTAAGTGAAGTGATTCATTCATTCAACAAATATTAGAGTTCCATTCGCTCCCCTAAGCATTTAGGAATTAGCAGTAATAAAATAAATTAGAGCAGAGCCCTCACATTGCTTAGTATTTTAGGGAGCAAGGCAGAGAACATGTAGATTCAGTATGTGCTGAATATTTATTAATATATATATTATATATCTACTATATATTATATCGACTAAATGTTATAATATTTATTATATTGTATATTATATAATTATTATATATGATATATAATTATGTATTATAATATTTAGTAGAAATGCTTGGGAATTAAAAAGCAGGAAAGGGATCATAGGAGATTGGCATGTAGATGTATAAATTTAGTGTGATGATTACTTAATTGTTGATGACAGTCCCGTTTGGTGCCAGGCTGAGTTTTTAGGTCATGGATCTGTATCCACCTGTGTCTCTGTGTAATATATGGGATCATGTGTCTGTGAAGGTGAATGTGTTGAAACGATTCTATGGAAGTATGTGGGAGCGCCAAGTCTTGTTTCATTTAGGGGGATCTTATGAAGGCTTCTGGAGCAAGACTATAGGAAAGTTAAAATAAAAATAAGAGCTACTGCTGCATATTTTTGAGCCCTTAGTCAGTTGTCGGTACTGTAAATTTTAGGAAGTAGTCCTCAGAAAAACCATGTGAAACACGGTTCTCACTCTCCCTCATTTTGCTCCTCACTCAAGTTTTGGCATTTGCCCAACATCACATGGGCTGTACATTGCAGAGTCATCATTGTCATCATTGTATGCAGGTCTGTCTGATTCTAAATCCTCGTCCCTTTCCACTTTGCTACTTTGTTGTCCGTATCACACAGGAAGTGTCTTTGGTTCAGAAACATGGACAAAATGAAGTAGCATAAAGTATTGGGAAAACAACTGGGGTCAAAGCTGGAAGAACTAGGTTCAAAGCTCCACCTTATCCTTTGACAAGTTAGAAAATCACTCTTGAACTCATTTTTTTTAAATAAGTAAACAGTCAAGCTATATAAGATCATCTTGACATTCTTTTACAGTTTTAACTTCTAAATGACTGATAATTAATATTTCACTAAACACTTAGCGTGGGCTCTCCGCAGCCTTATTTTCATTAAATATTTATATTTACATTGCAACTTGCAGTATGTTAAGGTCTCAGATTGGTACAGTTTATTTTCAGTTTCTTAAACTAAGTGAGTAAATGTTATTTTATGTTCCTTACCCCCATTTGCTATTTTATGTGTAGTTTGTTAGTTTAAAAGGACTTTTTTATTTAAATACTTCTGAGCCTCATGATAACTTGGATTTTTTCTGACCATGACTATGCTAGAGAAAAGTTAAAAATGAAAAATGTATTTAAAGCTAATTTGTTGATTCTCAAATGCTTCAATCTTAAGCGATAACAAGAAGTGACTATAAATGCTGATTGTTTTTAATATCATTATTTTCTGGAACTCTTGCTTTATGATAGTTGCTCTCCTTTGGTGAAAAGCCGCGTGTGTTCATCAGTAAAATTTTGGTACAGTTGAGGCGGGTTTCAGCAAATTCTTCAACAAGCTCTCCTGCTCTAGGATCAAGGATAGACCTGCAGAGGGTCCAAACTCTCATGGAGGCCATGGGGTCCAAGTTGTCACCTGGTGCTCAGCAGTTGATGAATATGGTTAAATTTCAGCAGCAGGTAGGTGGACATGGTTTCCCTCCAGGTACCATTAACAGTCTCAAAAGGACAGCTTTTTCTAAGGACATGTATCGACTTGAAAGTTTTTCTTCAAACTTTTACTGTTGATTTGACTGCTACCTTTATTTGCTTTTGTAAAATAGCATTCTGTAGACTTTCTCTTCTATAAAATATCTTATTACAGATCTTCACAATTTTCTGTGAATTTACTCACTCATATGTTCATTCAGCAGATACTTATTAAGTACCTTCTCAGTGAGTAAGGCACTGTTTTGAGCACTTTAGAAGGTTTTCTCAAGAAGCTCAGAGATAAAGAGAAAATTAGAAGATGGTTGTGAAAAGGAATATTGGGAATAATGGAAGAATTTGTCAAACTTGTGAGACTTAAGCTGTTTTAAAAGAGTTTAGGGCGCCCAGGTGGCTCAGTCATTAGGTGTCTGCCTTCAGCTCAGGTCGTGATCCTGGGGTCCTGGGATCGAGGCCCACATCGGGCTCCCTGCTCAGCGGGAAGACTGTTTCCCCCTCTCTCACTCCCCCTGCTGTGCTTGCTCTCTCTCTCTCTGAGAGATAAATAAAATCTTTAAAAAAAAAAAAAAAAAGTTTAGGATATCTTTAAAGTATGATCCACAGAACACCTGTATCAGAATCCTTTCCAGTTTTTACAAAATGGATATCCCAGCCACATTTTTGACTGGGATCCAGGGATCAGTATTTTAAATAAGTATGCTAGGTTTAACTTGGTAAAAGCATGCTGTGGTTTGAGAATACCTTTTTCAGTGCAAAGATTCTATGAAGAACTAGGTTGGAGATTTTAAAAGAGAGGCCTTTACAGTGGAGACGTTAATGCTAAGTTTTACTAAGTTTTACTTAGTATTTTTTTTACTAAGTTTTTACTAAGTTTTACTAAGCATGCTAATATTTAATATTTCCTTTGGGGAAAATTGCAGTGAGATCATTAAAAGTCTTGACTCTGGGGGCGCCTGGGTGGCTCAGTGGGTTAAGCTTCTGCCTTTGGCTCGGGTCATGATACCAGGGTCGTGGGATCGAGCCCCGTATCCGGCTCTCTGCTCAGCGGGAAGCCTGCTTCCTCCTCTTTGCCTGCCTCTCTGCCTACTTGTGATCTCTGTCTGTCAGATAAATAAAAAAATCTTTTAAAAAAAGAAAGAAAGAAAAAAACCGTCTTGACTCTGGAGTTCGGTGGTCTGGGTTCCTGTCCCAGTTCTGCCACTTACTGGCTGCATTCCCATAGCCGGGTTACCTTTAACCTTGGTTTCACCTCAGCTATGGTCTCTTCAGCTTAAGATCAGGTAGTACTTGTAGCCTACTTCATGTGGCTGTTCAGAGGATCAGAGAAAGAAGGCACCTTGCCGGACTCACAGTAGTTACCCCAAAAGTTAGCCGTCACCACTACCGATAGTAACGTGTATTTCTTTCCCTTGCTTAGAACTGTGTTCCCTTGGGAGAGCAGCTTCAGGCGGTTTTGGGAAATACTGGCTACAGACGAGTGGCGGACCTGCAGTCCTCAGCTGCTTCGGGAGCCTCCGACAAGTCCCCCTCCACGCCTTTCCCTTTCAGAACCGGACTGACGTCTGGAGCCCTGACGGAAGACTTAAACATTTGCGTCGATAAAAGTCCGCAGCCACCGGATGGAGGAAACACTACACACCTCAAAGACTATAACATCGTGCCGCCAAACCATTCCCTTCTGGAGAATGACCTCAGAAATGCAGTTTCTTCTTTCCTGCCAAAGAAAGCAAGTGACATCTCAAACATACCTAACTCTGAGTTGCTGCCTTTTCTTCAGAATTTATGTAGTCAGGTTAACCATCTCCGCGTGGGACATAGCGCCAAGTGGCAGGAAGGCATCACTAAGGCCGGGGAAGGCGTTGTTGGTGTTGCGTAAGTATTTGTTTTGAGACAGATGTGCTTTAGATTAGGTGGGTGTGACAATCAACTGAAGGGAAACAGCCTTGTCTCCATGTATACTGCCTAAAAACCTGTTTTCAGAAATAATTTTAGGAGCTTATACATTTTACCATGAATTCACTTACAGGGAATAACCATTATGCAGAATAGAATTGGTTGCTTTGAAAGAGGTACCTAAAAGTGAAGATTTGGGGCCCTTCCCAGGGATTTTGTGGACCACTTATGACCATCAGGTAGACATTAGAGTCAAAAGTTATTTTTATGAGTGGAGAGGAGTTGGGGACTCAAGCTTTACATTTTTTGTTTTGTTTTGAAAGATTTTATTTATTTGACAGGGAACACAAGCAGGGAGAGTGGCAGAGGGAGAGGGAGAAGCAGGCTCCCTACTGAGCACAGAGCCGTGTGGGGCTTGATCCCAGTACCCTGGACCATGACCTGAGCTGAAGGCAGATGCTTAATATACTGAACCACCCAGGCGCCCTAGCTTTACATTGTTTTTATTTATGTTTGTAATGTTCTTCAGCTGCATATGTTGAGCATGTCATTATAACAGAATTTCTTTTTTGATCATGTTTGGCCTGGGCTAGTTTTGGCATAACCAAAACTGTATTAAGATCGTAATTATTTATACTATATAGGATCTTATCTCCTGATCTTGTAATATCATGCTTTAACAGCACGTGTTTGAGTAAGAGAAGGTTAAGAATTTAGTATGTTCCCTATGCTTTACGTACATATAGTTTGCCAAAATAATCTATCAGACTAGAATTCGGGACTTAGGTTGTCATTTTGGTGTACCTACTTTGTCACAGTTTTAATCTCTTGTAACCTAGAGTTTTCATCTGAAGATGAGTAGTTTGGAAATAACCATTCCATCCCAGCCATCAGGATCTGAGTAACATTTATAAAAGGCTCCACCAAGAATAGCAGAATACACATGTTTTTCAAGTACCAGTGGAAGAGTCACAATGATAGATGATAAGTTATAAAGTAACCTAATCAAGCACTGAGATCACACAAAGTATATTCTGTGACCATAAATGAATCCCAACTAGAAACCAGTAACGAACACAATAACAACAAATTTCCAGACACTTGGAAACTCAACAACTCATTCCTAAATCTGTGGTTCAAAAAGGAATTCCCAATAGAAATATTAAAAATAATTGAAAATACAGTAGATCAAACTGTGGGAGGCAGCTAGTAAACAAGTGTTGATGGGTATTTATGGCACTAATACATTAGAAAAGGGGCGAGCTCAGTAATGCAAAGCTACGACAGAGATGAAATAGTCCTATATAACCATTAAAGAAATTGAATTTGTCACTGAGAAGCCTAGCAAAATAAATCCAAATCAAGCAGAAAGAAGGAAATGACAAAGAGTGGAAATCAACAAAATTAAAAACAAGGAAACAGTAAAGAACATCTGTGAAGAAATTCAATGATATTGATAAACTTTTAGTAAGATTGGCTAGCATGCCTGGCAAAGATGAAACAACTCACCAATATAAGGAATATAACTGGAGATGTCCCTACACATCCTAAGTCCATTTTTAAAAAGGAATATTGCAAACAACTTTATGCTCATAACTTTAACAATTTGGAAGAAAAGAATTCCTCAAAAGCCACACAATACCAAATTCAACGGAGATAAAATAAGCAAAAAAGAGTCCTATGACAATTAACAGTTCTGAATTCATAATTTGCAAGCTGACATAAAATAAATATCTAGGCCCAAGTGTTTTCACTGGAGAATTCTACCAAATCTTCACAGAACACCAATTGTAAACACTTCACAGAATAGAAGAGGGGGAAAGACTTCTCAGCTCATTTTATGAAGCCAGTATGCCCTGCAAACAAAATTAGATTGCTCCGAAGAGAGTAAGATACATAAAAATACATGTAAAATATGTGGATCCATTAAAAAACATTATAAAAACATAAAAATTTAACAAGACATAGATAGGGTCCATAGACTAAAAATTAAAAGATGATGAGGAAAGAAATCAGAAGGCCAGAATAAATGGAGAGACATACCATTCATTAATTTGAAGATTCAATATAGTAACTATCCATTTTCCCAAAATTAATCCATAGGTTTAATGCTATTTCCTCTAAAATTCAAAATATCTTTTATAAATTATTCTGTCAAGATTATTCTATAAAGTGGAAATGGAAAGAAAAAGGAACTAGAATAGCTGAAACAATTTTGAAATAGAAGAGTAGTGAGAGAAATCATTATTTCATTTCAAAGCATATTATTACATAGCTACAGTATTTAAGACCATGGTATTGGGAGAGGGACAGAGACACAGATCAGTCGAATAGAGCCCACAGAAATAACCCCAAACAAGTATGGCCAACTGGTTTTTGACAATGGTGCAAAAGCAAGTCGGGAAAGGGTAGTCTTTTTTTTAAACACATGCTATGCTCCAGCAGTGGGATATCCAAAGAGCAAAAAAAAAAAATGAACTGTGATAACTGTGACCTAGACATACCTCGAAATGGATCATTAGCTCGAAACGGATCAAGCACTTAAAACATAAAGATACAAAGCTTTTGTAATATGTCGGAGCACCTGACTGGCTCAGTGGGTTAAGCCTCTGCCTTCAGCTCAGATCATGATCTCAGAGTCCTGAGATCGAGCCCCGCATCGGGATCGAACCCGGCATCCGGCTCTGCTCAGCAGGGAGACTGCTTCCCTCTCTCTAATATGAGGAAACATTGTGGGGACCTAAGACTAGGAAAAGTGCTTTGATGACACCAGAATCACAGTAATGGAAATGGTGATATATTGGATTCTATCAAATTTAAAACTTCTGCCTGTAAAAGACTCTGCTATGAGGACTAGAATACAGATTACAGACTGAAAGAAAATATTTGCAACTACAAGTTTAACAAATGACCTATACTTAAGTACCTGTGAGAACTCGGAAAAAAATTCAGTCAGAAGATGGGCAACAGACATTTTAGTAGAAAGGGTAACACGTGAAAAGATGATCATCATTGACTTTGTGTCTACTAGGAAAATGCATTTTAAAAACACAAGGTACTACTTCACAGTTATTCCAAGGCTAAAATTTTTAAAATGGTAATTCCAAATGCGGATGCAGATACGGAGAAACTGGATTTCTTCTACATTGCTGATGGGGAGTAGAGAGTGCTACAGCCACCCTAAAAATATGTTGGCAGTTTCTTGAAAACTATACATAACATTAACCGTGTGATCCAGCAATCCTACTTCTAAGCATTTATCCCAGAGAAATGAAAACTTTTGACAACACAGGAAACTATGCCCGGTTCTAAAACAGCTTTATGTCTACATAACAGTCCCAAACTAGAAGCAACCAAATGTCTTAAACTAGATGAACAGTTAAACAAACTGGGGTATATTCATATCACAGGATGCTAATCAATAAAAAGGAACAGACCATTGACACACAGCAACTTGGACGGCTCCTGAAGACATTCTATGCTGAGGGACAGGAGAATCTCAGGAGGTCACACACCAAGATTGCATTTGTGTAACGTTCCCAATATAGAGTTGTAGAGATGGAGACCGTATTGCTGGCTGCAGGCGTCAGGACTGGGGGGCATTAGGGAGTGGCTGTGACAATGGGGAGATGTTTGTAGTGAAGGAATAGTGGTGATCTCAGTTGTGATGTTCACATGAACGTGTGTGCGTGTGGGGGGATGGCACCCGCGCACACTACCCCAACATCCGTTTTCTTCTTTTGTATTCTCCAGAGTTGGGTGAGATGTAACCATTGGGACCATTGGGGAAGGGTACTGGGGAACTCTTGTATCTTTACAACTTCCTCTGAAGCTAGAGTTAATTGAAAAAAAATAATGGTTTTTAGAAAAACCGCTCATATATTCTATTCAAACTTTTTGGTCTCAGCACTCTCAAAAATAATTGAGGACTGTGAAGAAGCTTTATGTAGAGTGTATGAGAGGATTCATTTGTTTAAAAATAACAAACCCATTATATTAGTAACAATTTTTATGAAGAAGGTATTTTCTCAAGAACAACTCCGAATGGTGTTAGGTGACATGTAGAATCAATGTTAGAGTCTGCTCGCAGTCTCATCTGTGTTGCCTTCCAGCATGTGGCTTCAGTAGCCGATGAGGGTGCAGAAGTGCTGAGAACAAATGGGGATCATGCTGAAGACACTATTTAGACCCTAAATTGACTGGCCTTGGACAGTCTGACACTGAAGAACACTCGATCACAGCTTCTGTTGCTCACCCGAGTGGTGACATCACACCTCGTGTAGCCTCTGGGAAATGTCACCGTATGTTCCTGAGGATCCAAGGGTGAAGGGTTCAGACATCATCTTGGTCGTCGTGTAAGAGCGCTTGCTACTTGGTGGAAGCTGAACAAGTCATGGGTCCCCAGGGTGTTGTGGGCCACGGCCTGAGATTCACTGCCCTGGTGTGCATTGGTTGTGAACCTGAGAAACTAGGCTGCTTTTACTGGATTTTTTTTTTAAAGATTTTATTTATTCACTTGAGACCGCATGCATGACGGAGGGGCAGAGGAGAGCCAGACCCCCTTCCCCCACGCACCACCCCTCTGGAGCAGGGACCCTGAGCTCATGACTCCAGCTGAGGTCAGACCCTTAGCAGACTGAGCCCCCCAGGCTCCCCTTCTCAGTTTGTTATTTCTGTCTGCCCATTCCAGTTACGTTCGTTTTTACATGTTTTCATGTTAGGTTAGAAGAGAACCTTCCAGTGCTTAGTGAGGTTGTGCGGGTGACAAGAAACAAACCTTGCAATTGTGGGTTTGCTTGGGGAAGTTCTTGGAAGACATACGTGGAGACCTTAAGAAACATTGAGGCAGATCAGTTTTGATTTGGGGCTCAAAATCCAAGACCCTTTGTAGAGACATGTTCTGTGAGGGGGACACTCCCTCTCGCCGCCGTGCCCTCGTTTCACTTGTGTGCTGACATGTGGAAAGAATCGGACATGCGGCCCGCTTTGGGCGCTTAGGGCTGTCATTGCCCCTTGTAGATGGATGTTGGCACCGGAAACCCCTCGTACCCAGACGGCAGCGTTGCGGAGATAGATTTCCGCATTGTCCTTTGGGGGCTCATTTCATATGGTTTGCTTGTTTCTGTTAGGATATCAGGGATAATTGTTATACTGGTTTTTTAATTTATTTTTAGAACGGGAGAGCAACCCGTGTGCTCCTACTTGGAAAAGATTCTTACTAAAAATATGGAACTGCTGGAAAAGAAGCTTGTGGACTCCATGGATCAACGAATACGTCAACTCCAGGAGCACGTGGACAGGAAGATGGCTGTGTTGATGGACCTGCTGCAGAATCCCCCGTCCCCACCCCCCGGCACGGCCCTGACACAGTGTGACTCTGGAGAAAGACTTTCCAATGGAGAGAGATAAGTGCTCAACCTGTAGGATGTGCTACAGATATTTATTACGTATTTATGGTAAAGCCTAACCCCCCAAAGTTCAAGGCAGTGATTTAATGTCACTTGAGGGCATCATCTTACGTACATCGAGAGACCTCAGTGTTCATTTTAAGTGTACCTGTTCCTGTTAGTCCAGGACTGTGCACGAGGATTAACCTGATAAGGGTCATCCGTTATTTTTGTTCGCAATATTGTTTACTCTTAACAGAAATTTATCTATATTTCTGGGTTAAGTGTTTAAAAATGTTAAAGGTTTTTAAGGCCATTCATGAGTCGCTGTTGTATAACATGTTTGATAAAGTACATTTTTATTTATAAAGGGGTTTATATTGTAGTCTTAGGAGTATGATAAATGCTTAAAGTATTGGGTAATTTTTCTTCTTCAAATTGATTTTTCATGGAAAATTGGATACTTAAAATCCTCCCACTGGGATCACTATATTTGTAGTGTTTAATTCAGAGAATGAGTAAGACAGCAGTGTGAATGACGTGCGAAGACATGGGGCCCCTCCTGTGGCTGCTTCTACGTGTGTCAATTCACTGTAGCTGGAAGTTGGAAAGTCAAAATTAGACCTGGCCTATTCCTTGTTTGGATTATCTTAGATCTAGTGTTTGATGTAAAATGGGAGAGTGCCTCTTGTTTTAGCTCAGTAAACACGGAAAGTATAAGGAACTCGGCCTTTTATGGGCAGTGGCGGGTGCCTCCCAGGCTCTCCTCTGGGGTGTTGAAACTGAGATGCACTGCGCTTGTGCACGGAAAGATTGAGGCGTGGGAATCGAGAGGATTGTGCTTCTCTCCAGCAGATGTCATTTTCGGAAATTAGAACTGTTGTCTATGTGTTGAAGAGTGATGTATTTGCACTTAAAAATAAACGTATCTGCTTTGGAAACTACTTAAGTAATGGAAATGCTTTATTTTCAATGAATCTTTGCTTAAAATGCTTTATTTTTATGCAAGTGGGGCATTTCACACTAACGTGATGTTTTGGTGAATTTATTCATTACAATAAGGGCTCATTTCAATACCCTGTTCGTTTCCGGAGCACAGCAGTACTGCCCTCCAGGGAACAGGCTGTGACCCACAGTCACTCAAGGATTTGCATCTCACCTTTTCTAGTCTTTTCTAATTTAAGGGACATTCACAGCATAGATCACAGTAGCATCAGATTTCCTTTGTTCTCCAAGAGAAATGTGTCTCACCCGGAAGAGTGCCCCAGGGCTCACGTTAGCCTCACAATTTACAAAGTAGGAAAACATCTGTCTTCATCGAAACCTCTCAAACCTTAACAGCTACTGTCCTCACCCCCTTGTCAACCACCCAGCATCCAGGATCTCTTCACTGTCCCGAAGAAGCAGGGCTCAGACTGAACCGATTTGCCAACGATTCTGTAAAGTCAGGGGTTGGGGGAAGGTGGGTCTGGAACCCAAGACCCTCGCCTTCCACGTCCGTCTCTCCTGTTCCTCGTGCCCGTGTGGGAATTGTGGGGTGGGAGCTTCTTACTTAGAATTCATTCCCCTTGACGTTGGACATCCAGGGCTGTTGAAAGCGGGAACAACTCTTCCTCCCCGGCCCCCTCTCAAGGTAAAGCGGATTTAGCCTCTTCCCAGCCCCTTCCTTCCCTCACAGACCCACGTCCTCCTTCGTAAGGACAGTCCCAGGCCCTGCGTCGGGCACGGCAGGGCAGGATGACTGTTTTCTGCCCGTTTTGACAGGGTCTGTCCAAACGCCCCCAGAATCCCGACGGAGGGCCACGGCGCCCTGGAGGGAAACACGAGGGCGGACACACCCCAGTTCTCCCTCCAACCCGAGCCCCTCACTTGCCGTGGAACCTTGCACAAGCAATTCACTATTTCTTCTCAGTCTCTTCTGTAAATGGGGAGTCACAGCCTTCGTCTGGTGTGGGGGTTCCCGTGTTCTCAACGGAAGCGCCTGGCGCAGGCCCGGCACGCAGGCAGCGGCTAAGTGTGAACAGCTCACCTCCACTCCCTCCCTCTGCCGCGCCGCCATGCTCTCCCTCTCCACACACCAAGAGTAATGCAGAGGATTCTCCGTAGCCCTAGAAGTCCAGGGAGCGTGGGAGTCCCCCTTCCCCTCTGTTTCCGTGAGGGCCACAGAGACCCGCTCCCCAGCCTGGGCATAGGGGCAGGCACCCCCCAGCGTGGCACCTTGACCAGCGGGGACGGCAGGAAGCGCCCCTGGGCTCGTGACCTCTGCACTCCTGTTCTCGGGCCCCAGTCGCCCCCACCTGGACCAGAACCTGGGCCCAGGGCCCAGCAACTGCACTTTCGCAATCCCCCCCGTCGAGTTGCCCTGAGACTCCCCAGCTTTAGCACCACGGGGATTGGGTAAGACTTTGAGCCCTGGAGGCTTGGCTTCCAGTCCTCTCCCACCTGTAGTCATCTGTGACTTTGGGCACATGAGGTGACTTATCTGGGATTTCTTAGGCACCCAGTGGGGATTAGATTGCATCCACCCTGAGAGCTGTTGAGAGGCTTAACTCAGAAAGTTCTCCCCAAGCCCCGAGGGAGGCTCCTAGAGCAGGGCCCTGTGCTCAGCTTGGCCTCATGCTGCCGTGACCTGGGCACTTAGAGAAGAAGGTCGTGAGTAGGTATTGATTTCAAAATGAAAAGTTAAAGAAAAAACACCCGATGGCCTGGTTCCCACCCCCGGGGATTCTGATCTAATTCTCTGGTGTTCAGCCTGGACATCTGGGTTTGGGGAAGTTCCCTGCTGATTAGAATGCATAGCAAAATCTGGAACTGCAAGTTTAGTGTTTTAGGGCCTGGAATCTGGTACTAATGCCAGTCATTCTACTCACTGTGCGACCTGAGACAAGTTCTCCACCTCCCTGTGAGCCGAAGCTGGGAGCACAGTCTTTGGGCAGGGATTGTCAGCCATTCCCATCACCAGGGTTTTGGGATTTACTAGCACAGCTCTGGGAACATCTGACATCTTCCCACAGAGATTCATCATATGGCTGAGACCTTAGCCATCCTCTTTAGAAGGCCACACCCTCGACTCGAAGCAGGAAAGGTGATTCTGATGCTTTTGTGTTCTGGTCTTTCTAGTGGGCAGGTGCAGTCCTCCTTGGGATTGAGTTGCACAACTAGGGCTTTATGGGTCTTACCTCCTACATGGGATCCCCTACAACCTGCGTACAGCCATGTAGGTAAGAGTAAACTGTATTTAGCTCATCACACAGTAAGATACCAGAAATGGATTTCCCCTCCATGAAGTTCTGAGGATTTCTCTAGGTAGAGTCCATAAAGAGTAAAAGTATATTTATTAGTCCTGAAGAAAAAATCACTTCAGAAAAAAGCTTTGGGGCACCTGGATGGCTCAGTGTGTTAAGCCTCTGCCTTAGGCTCAGGTCATGATCTCAGGCTCCTGGGATCCAGTCCCGAATCAGCTCTCTGCTCAGTGGGGAACCTGCTTCCTCCACTTTCTCTGCCTGCCTCTCTGCCTACTTGTGATCTCTCTCTGTATCAAATAAATAAATTCTTTTAAAAAAGAAAAAAGAATAAAGCTTTGATTGAACGTGAATGAAACCATACTTCTTAAAAGGACATAAGGGTGATACTCCACTTTTAGAGAAATAGGGCTTTTAGTTTATTTTTTTCTGGGCCAGTGAGTGATATCCTTACAAATATAATCTTTTACAGTAAAAACTAGTATTTTTACTAAAATATAACACTTATTGTTTTGTAGGTATTATTTTTGAGATGTGATTGACAAATAAAAATCCTGTGGTTTAAAGATTGTATACCATGATGCTTTGATATATGTATGTAATGTGGAATGATTACCCAAATCAAGCATATTAACTTTTTTTTTAAGATTTTATTTAATTATTTATTTGATAGACAGAGATCACAAGCAGGCAGAGAGGCAGACAGAGGAGGTGGGGGAAGAAACCTCCCTGCTGAGCAGAGAGCCAATATGGGGCTCGATCCCAGGACCTTGAGATCATGACCTGAGCCAAAGGTAGAGGCTTAAACCACTGAGCCACCCAGGCGCCCCTCAAGCATATTAACTTTTCACCCCAACTAGTTCCCAGTCTAAATGTACCTGTGGTGAGAACATTTGATATCTACACACTTAGCAAATTTCGAGTATACATTATAACCATCTGTAGCTATCATGCTGTGCATTAGGAATGCAGTATTTACTCATCTTGGAACTGAAAATTAGTACCCTTTAACCAAAGTCTCCCATTTCCCCCATACCTGGTCCCTGGTAACCACTATTCTACTCTACTATCTGTTACAATAAGTTCAACTTTTTTAGATTCCACATGTAAGTGATGTCACGCAGTATTTGTCATTCTGGCTTGTTTCACCTTGCATAAAGTCATCCAGGTTCACCCGTGTTACTGCAAATGGCAGGATTTCCTTTTTCCTTTTTTTCAAAATTTCATATAGTTAATATACAGTATTAAATTAGTTTCAAATATAACAGTGATTCAATTCTCTATACCACTCAGTGCTCATTAGAGGATTTCCTTTTTAAGGCTGAATAATAAACTCAAAATGGATTAAGGACCTAAAGGTGAGACCCGAAACCTTAACAGTCCTAGAAGAGAGCACAAGCAGAAATTTCTCCGACATCAGCCATCGCAACATTTTCTACGGTTGTCTCCTCTAAGAAAAAGGAAATAAAAGCAAAAATAAACTATTGGGAATACATCAAAATGAAAAATATTTGCACAGCAAAGGAAACAACAAAACTAAAAAGCAACGTACAGAATAAGAGAAAATATTTGCAAAAACATACTGATAAGAGTCACTTAGGGTTTGTCTCCCTCCTGATCCCAAACTGAGGGTTGCTGGGGGGAGGGAGGTTGGGAGAGGGTGGTGGGATTATGGACATTGGGGAGGGTATGTGCTATGGTGAGTGCTGTGAAGTGTGTAAACCTGGCGATTCACAGACCTGTACCCCTGGGGATAAAAATACATTATATGTGTATAAAAAAATAAATTAATTAATTTAAAAAACATACTGATAAGGGTTATATATCCAAAATATATGAAGAATTTATGCAACTCAACACCAAAAGAAAAATCCCATTATAAAATGGGCAGTAGACTTGAACAAATATTTCTTCAAAGAAACGAAGAGACCCACAGAAACATGAAAAGATGGGCAGCATCACTCATCCCCGGGGAAATGCAAATCAACCCCACATTGCGCTATCACTGCGCTCCTATCAGAAGGGCTAAAATCAAAAAGACCAGAAATAACAAGTGTTGACGAGGATGTGGAGAGAAAGGAACCCTTCTGCACTGCTGGTTTGCAAACTGGTGCAGCCATGGTGGAAAACAGTATGGAGGGTCCTCAAAGAACTGATAACAGAACCACTCTATGATCCAGCAACTGCGTTCCGGGAATACATGTGCACAAACGCTGTGTTCAAGAGATACCTGCTCTCCCACGTTCACAGCAGCACCCTTTACCAGAGCCAAGACATGGAAAAACCTCAGAGTCCCCCAATGAATGAATAAGGATGTGGACACACACACACACACAGGAATATTATGGAACCATAAAAAGAACGAAATCCTGATTTTTGTGACAACATGGATGAACCTTGAGGCCATTATAGTAAGTGATATAAGACAGAGAAAGACAAATACTGTATAATTCCACATAGATGTGAAATCTAGAACAAAAAGAAAAAACCAAACTCCTAGAAAAAAAGATTAGATTTGTGGGTACCAGGGCACCTAGTTGGCTCAATGGGTTAAAGTCTCCTCCTTCAGCTCAGGTCATGATCTCAGGGTACTGGGATGGAGCCCTCCATCGGGCTCTCTGCTCAGCAGGGAGCCTGCTTCCTCCTCTCTCTCTGCCTGCCTCTCTGCCTACTTGTGATCTCTGTCAAATAAATAAAAATCTTAAAAAAAGAAAAAAGAAAAGATTTGTGGGTACCAGTAATAGGGGTGAGGGAGACGTAATTGAAGGGAGGTGGTCACCAAAGGTACAAACTGGTGTTTCTAAAATAAGCATTAGGTCTCTAACATTCAATACATGACTCTCATTAACCCTGCCACATGATGTGTGGTGTGTACGAAAGTTACTAAGAGCTTAAATTTAAGAGTTCTCATTAACAAGGAAAGAAACCCCCCCCTTTTTTTTTTTTGCATATGAGAGAAGGGATATTAATCTTATTGTAATTTCACAATATATGTAAGTGAAATCATCATGCTATACATCTTAAACATATACACAGTGCTGTGTGTCAATTATATCAGTAAAACTGTGGAAAATCCCAAAGGTTAGTTTCATTAATTTTTTCTGATCTCTGTTTTATTATTTCTTCTTTGATTATTGTTATTTCCTTCCTTCTGCTCTCTTTGGGTTTAGCTTGGTTATCTCTTTCTAGTTTCTTAAGGTATTAAGTTAACCTATTTATTTGGGAACTTTCTTTTTTCATAACATAGCCATTTATCTATAAACCTCCCTATTAAGATTGCTTTCACTGCATCCTGTAAAGTGTGATATGTTTTGTTTCCATTTCTATTGGTTTCAAGATACTTTATTTGCCATTTGGATATCTTCTTTGACCTATGGGCTGTTGGGGAGTGTGTTATTTAATTTTCTTTTTTGTGAATTTTTCAGTTTTTATTATAGATTTCTAATTTCATATCATCATGGCCAGAAATATGACTTTAGTCTTTTTAAGTTTCTTTTTTTAAATTTTATTTATTTATTTGACAGACAGAGATCACAAGTAGGCAGAGGCAGGCAGAGAGAGATGGGGAAGTAGGCTCTCTGCTCAGCAGAGAGCCTGATGTGGGGATCGATCCCAGGACCCTGGGATCATGACCAGAGCTGCAAGCAGAGACTTTAACCCACTGAGCCACCCAGGGGCCCCGTCTTTTTAAGTTTCTTAAGACTTGTTTTGTAACCCAGCATATGATATGTCCTGGAGAATGTTTTGCGTGTGGGTGAGAACAATGTGTATCCTGCTGCTTTCCTATGTTTGGAAGGTCCATCTGGTCTACAGTTCTAATGTCTCAGTATTAAGTTTCTGTCTGAATGATTTATCCATTGTTGAAAGTGAAGTGTTAAATTATCCTACTATTACTGTAGCATAGTCTATTTCCCTATTCAAATCTGTTAATATTTGCTTTATAAGTTTGGTGCTTTGATATTAGGTGCATATATATTTATAATTCTTAAATCTTCTTGAAGAACTAATTCATTTTTCATTAAAATGACCTTCTCATCTCCTGTTATGGTTTTTGACCTAAACTCTATTTTATCTGATATAATTAAAGCTACCCCTACTCTCTTCTTGAACATCCTTGTCTAACTGAGGTATCAGGGTAATGCTGGCCTCCTGAAATGAGTTTGGAAGTATTGTTTCCTCTTATGTTTTCTGGGAGTATTTGGGAAGGATTGATATTAATTCTTTAAAAATTGACTTTTAGGGGCACCTGGGTGGCTCGGTGGGTTAAGCCTCTGCTTTCGGCTCAGGTCATGATCTCAGGGTCCTGGGATCGAGCCCCGCATCGGGCTCTCTGCTCAGCAGGGAGCCTGCTTCCCTCTCTCTCTCTGCCTGCCTCTCTGCCTACCTGTGATCTTTCTCTCTATCAAATAAATAAAAATCTTTAAAAAATTAAAAAAAAATTGACTTTTAGAAGTAAAACGACTGCTAGAATTCTTTGTGCTTTTTATATTTTTACATATATTTATATATATTGTCACATCATCTGGAATAAACCTGGTACCCATTTAATGTCCTACTAAATGTATATGAGTACTTTTTTCCATATTGAGAGTAGCAGAACATGTTAAAACTAAAGACCTCTGGCAGGTGCCTCTGGACTATCCCTGTGTTGATGGGAAAAACTGGTTCAATTTCCTTCCCTTCAGACTTGGTCCAGTTCGACTCTGCCAAACATGGCACAATTAGACGGGCCAAGAGGATGAGGCTTCTCACAGCCTCCGCAGTCAGGGCAGGAACAGCCTGAAGGGCGGGCAGGCTTTTATACCTCCCCGTGCTCCGAATCTGGTTTCAGGGCTTTCTGGAGACCTTCAGGGAATGCCTCTGTTGGACCGTGTAAGGGCCAGATTGGTGTGAGAACGGGGCAGCTGGTGACGGATTTCTTATCCGCGTCCCCTAACACTGAGTGTTTGCTCTCCCCAGCTCACGCCTGGAATGTAAACAGAAAGTTCCCAAGTAAAGCTCTTCAGAGGGGCTCTCCAACACGTGGTGCTCCGGAAGCACCGAGTAATTCTTCCTGGCCCCGACCTGGAGTCGAAACTTGGTCCTCCTGCTTGTGCAGGTCACGGACTGGGTGGCACTACTGATACCTTGAGCCTCCACTGCTCTCTGCTAAAGAGGAAAGGCTTTGGGTTCTAAAGGCGGTGTGGCACGCGGGCCAACTCTGGATCCGACTGGGTTGCTCAGAGATGCTGCCAGGGTGCTGCCGTGGAGGAGGGGGGTGGCCCCGGGCGGGGAGGAAAGAGGAAGTGCAGGTCCGGATTCGGGAGTTTCAAACCATTATGTCCAGAGAGCCTGGAAGCAGGTGGATTAAGATCCCTTAAGTGCTGTGTTTTGCAGACGATAGAAGGGAACACTGGCGTCCGCCGTGACCCAGTGAACGACTGTGTGGTGTCGCCCTCTCCTTTCTCCTCCCTCCCTGCCTCCCTTTCTTGTTTTCTCTCAACAGATATTCATTAGTCAGTGTTTTAGGGCTTGAGAATACTTGAACACGAGAGACACAGTCTTGCCTTCATGGAACTCATATTTTAAGTGGGAGAGACAGAAAACAACAATAAAAAATTCAAATAGGGGAGCGCCTGGCTGGCTCAGTGGGTTAAAGCCTCTGCCTTAGGCTCAGGTCATGGTCTCAGGGTCCTGGGATCGAGCCCTGCATCAGGCTCTCTGCTCCGCGGGGAACCTGCTTCCAACCCCCACCCCAACTCCTGCCTCTGCCTGCCTCTCTGCCTACTTGTGATCTCTGTCAAATAAATAAATAAATAAATTCTTTAAAAAATTCAAATATGGAGAGGTCTATCAGTATAATAAAGCAGGGTGAAGGGGTAGTGACTGACTCAGTAGTGGGGGGTGGGGTGCAATATTAGAGTGAAAAGGGAATGCATCTTGAAGACGAAATCTCAGCAAACAGGCTCTCACGTGTGATCTGGGCTAGAGCGGTGCATTAAGGCAAAAGAAAGAGCAAGTGCAAAGGCCCTGAGGAAGTAGCGAGTAGCTTACTCAATACCTGCGCAAAATAAGGGCAGCGTGGTGAGTGTGGTGGGGATCAGTGGGGGAAGGGAGATGGGAGGTGAGGGAAGGAGAGGCAGATAATGAGCAAATGGTGAAGGAGCTTTGGTCAGATGATGAGTTTGGATATTATCCTAAAGTCAGTTGGAACTTAGAGTAAGGAGAAAGCAGTAGATACAGACTGGATATTCTAGGTTGAAATGCCCGCAACCCTTCTGTGATAGACCATCCTACAGCCCTCCCTGCGGGAGGGCACAAGCCTATATTGGGACTCAAGGGGGATCCATTCCCAGTCAGGCCCCCAGATCAGGCATTTGGCCTCATACCAGTGCCACAGTGGCAAGGCCAGCACCTGTGACATTGGGAAGCTGTGCTCACAACAAGCTTGGACACTCGCCAAGGTACCTGGCACTGCTCCACTCGGTTCCTGTCAGCTCAGAGACCTCTGCGGCTGGCCACATACCAGATGGGGACTGGGTGTCCTGGTGTGAGAGTGAGCCGAGACAGGAGTACAGGGTAGGGGCCCTTCTGATTACTAAGAGCTGCTCAACCTCAGCTATGTCCACAGACCCCCATCCTACCCCGCACTTTCTCACTAAAGCCCTCTCCTTGTGTCCTATGGATGTGACCTTCCAGTTCCCCGAACCGCTGTCACTGGGTATGAGAGCTTTGTGGTCACTCTCCTGGGAGGGGGGAGGGAAAACACACTAATTCCTTCCCCCGAAGAGGAGGTAAATAGTTAAGTGATGTTTATTCTTTTCCCGGTATCCTGTAACTTAAACACTATGATACAAAATTAAATACTACTTAAATACTGATATAAAGTCAATACATGTTATATTACATGATATGGGGGTAAAAGAAGAAAGAAAACAAAGATTTGCTTAATAACATGTGTATTATGTATATGTATACATAAGTCCAATGCATATGTATATACACACCAGGACCTTCATAACAAGGAGGAAACACGTATATTAATTACAGTCCTTGGTTCTGTAATTGGCCACGTGGCAATAGTGGGATTTATAACTACCTCTCACAGCTCATCCTGTATTCTTTTTGTTTTCACAAACAGTTTGATGACCCAAACCTTCATTCCTGAAGGGTCTAGGTCATGAGTTGTCCTGCCTGGACTGTGTAGTTGTCCTTTTCCATTTACCTCATCCTCAAGCATGGTATTAGGAAGAGGTGTCCTAAGGGGATCCTGCTTTTCAAACCTACTCCTCCCCTCTACTGTGTAATCTCGTTTCTCCTGGGAAGTCTGGATCAGTTACCCCTGTCAGCACTGGAACGCCCCTTCTCGGCCTGTTGACTCCCAAGGCCCGGTGGCCCGGAGTGGCTGGGTGGCAGTCCTAACTTCCAGGCCACGGCAATCCTTGTCCCATGTCCTAGCAGAAGCATTCCTCCCTGAGAACTAAGACCTCTAGCTCCGTGGGCAGAGCAAACCGTTGCAGGAACAGGAGACAAAGCTTTCGCTTAGAGTGATGGTGCTCGAGATAAAGGGGGAGTGGTGCCACTCCCCGTTCCTGCCCTTGATTCCTGGAACTGTGAATCCTACACACAGATTTGGATCACACACAGCCTTCTGGAGAACCTTGTCCCGGATCTGCAAGGTACTGCCATCCAGCTGGTGTTGCCATCGAGTCTTGGAAGGCTCTTCCACCGCTCTGTGAAGCCGGCTGCTTCAGGGAGGGAGAGAAAAAGCCCCATCTAGGCTGCGACATGTGGCCGGAATGAGCGCTGTCCCTGGGAGGGAGCCAG
Source organism: Mustela nigripes (assembly GCF_022355385.1). Lineage (NCBI taxonomy): Eukaryota > Metazoa > Chordata > Mammalia > Carnivora > Mustelidae > Mustela > Mustela nigripes. The sequence goes on from NC_081560.1 coordinate 183,451,166, forward strand.
GCTGCGGACACACTTTCTTCAGACTTGACCACCTCATCTCCGGGCCCCACAAGACCCAGGGCGACTTGACTGCTGTTTGGTAAGCGCTAGAGGGTGTTCCGCTTTGTGGACTTTTCCCTTTTCAAGGTGTTTATGAGCACCTGAGAGCAGGAACTGTGTCTTACCTCTGGAGTAAGTGCCTAACAGAAAGCCTGGAACCCATTATGTATCACAGGCAACGACCCCAAAATGAACTCTGTCAATACGGTAATAGCTTTGCTTACCCAAACCTCTCAATTTAAACACGACAGTAAATTGAAGACACAGGAATAAACCCTCTGTTAAATTCTTTCGATTACTATTTTTGACGATTTTGTTTATTAGAGAGAGAGAGCATGAGCAAGGGTGAGGGGCAAAGGCAGAGGGAGATGCAGGCCCCCCGCTGAGCAGGGAGCCCAATGCGGGGCTCGATCCCAAGACCCTGGGATCATGACCTGAGCCGAAGGCAGAGGCTTTAACCCACTGAGCCACCCACGTACCCCTGAAGTATCTTCTTTTGAGTTCCAATGGAGATACGGTGGCTCAAGCCTCTTTTAGATAAGGGCAGACACTAAGTTCAGAGAGCAGAAGTGACTTCTGCGCTCCGCTGAGTCAGGACAGATCAGGACCCAGCGCCTGGCTCGGTGATCTCGCTCACGTCTCCCCTCCCCAAGTCCAGTTCCCTCCACCACCTGGCCTTTGTGAGCCTTCAGAAATGTCCTTTCCCAGGCCTGGCCCTCGGATGCTATGAGCTAGAACACTCCAGCTCTGAGTTGGAACGTCTGCCAAGAAATTCAGCTGCAGGCAATTTAAAGAGAGAAAGGTTTTTTGGTTTTGTTTTTTTTTTTTTTTTTTTTTCATTTTATCTCCTAACTGCTACCTTCCTGGCATTGCACGTTGAATAATATCTAGGAGTGTGGGCGGTGATGAAGTCTGGGGGTGTAACAGAGGCAGGGGGAGCGGCTTGTGTTCGGAATTAGGGAGCTGAACTTTGTGATGTGATCCAGGTGACAGGGGCGTGTCTTCCCCGTGACAAATTCCTTGGAAGTCACACCCACTGGGACTTGCAGCCACATCACTTATCTTGCCAGATGCCAACCCTGCGACTAACCCCTGACACCTGCAAAATGATGTCTCCGGTGCCAGCAAGGGGCTCACATCCCAGGCTGCTGGGAGTAACCCTGGGAGCCCCCTTACTTGCCCAGGTTCCATCCCGGGGCCTCGCTGCTCCTGCTCTGCTCCCGGGAGTCTCATCTTTGCCCTCAGACTCCTGCACCCCCAAGAATCCCACTGGGCCCCTGGCACAGGCCATGAGGAGAGTTCGATTTTGCCCATGGAAAGGCATCTCCTTACAGAAATCCTGCATCCACAGAGCCAAATTGGTGCCCCAAGGGCCTGGACGAAACAGCATCTGGACTGAATGGGCCCTTGGGTGTTAGCACGTGCCAGGTTCGAAACTGGTTCTGAGTCTTTGTAAATCCCGAAGGAAGAGGAGGTCCCTTTCTTCCGAGTCTCGTAGAGAGGGCTCCAAGTAATAAAATCCAAGCAGAATGAATCACCAGCAGTAATCAGGAAAAGGTCTGTCGCTTAGAAATGCCAGTTCCCTTTTGGTCCAGGCTGCTGTGAAGCTTAGTCTAAACTTAGTTTTCAAAGACTTTGAGTTTTCCACCCCAAGCACCTAGCACAGTTTCCCTTCCTGTGAAATTGTTTACGTGCCCTTTTCTTCTCCACTCTAACTCTCCTTATGCTGCGGTACACTACAAGCTAGCTGCCCCAAGACTCAAAGTGGGTAGTACAAAAATTTAAGTAATTTAAATACGTAGCTATCAGCACCAACAAAAATACCGCAGACATTTTCAGTAGTGCACATTTATTTGAAAGTACATAAACAATAATGTTACAGAGTATATAGGATAAAAGCACTATTTGAACTTGACTTGAAAAATAAACTCTACTGGGAAAGGAAGGACTGCGCGTGAAGATCCTTGTGCCCACCCAAGTCAGAGAACCGGGGTTACGTCACAGAAGCACAGTGGCAGGAGTTCAGAGCTGGCATCTGAGCTACAATCGTCACAGCACTGGAAGCTGGGGTAGGACCCAGCGGTGGGGGCTGTGAGATCAGTGACTGTGGCTTGATTACTGCCGGCGATGAAAAGAGCAGCAGGTGCCTTTGGAGGTCTTGGGAAAAGACATACACAAAGCAAGGCATTAGGATTTCTCTTCTCGGCCCACGGGTCACAGTTATCAGGGGTATCTGCGAAGTTTAGGCCTCGGGCCAACCAAATCATCAGAGCGGCCGGAAACTAGAGCTCGTGCCCCTGTCCCTAATCTAGTCCCTTCCTCTCTAGGATGGCTAGAAATGTAAAATCGGGTCACAGCAAACGAGGGAGAGCGAACTGCCAGCGAGGGTCCCCCCCCCCCCCCCCCCCCCCCCCCCCCCCCCCCCCCCCCCCCCCCCCCCGATCGCTGCCGGCCCATCGAGTGCACAGCGTGACCGGGAAGGCGCCACACCGCGCCGACCCCCGCGTGCGGGGATTCTCCTTCTAGCTCCCAGGCTGAACGGCCCGAGGATGGGAGCAGCACCACTTCTAACGACCCATTTCTCCCGGATCGCAGGTTCCTCTCCCCCGAAGTTAATTATCTTTTGTCTCATCTGCGCGCCCTGGGCAGGTGTCCCCCAGGATCTTCACGCAGCTCGGCCTCCCCATGGTCCCACAGGCCCACCTCACGCCCCCACGGCCAAGCACAGTGAATGAGAGAACACCGGGAGAGCTCCCCCAACCCAGCGAAGAGCAGATCGGCTCAGCCTGTCCTCTGCGGGACTCGGAGGCACAGACTCGTTCCCAGCCTCCGCCACAGGCTGCGGTGCCCCGCGCGGAGGGCGGCCCAGCCGGTGTGCTGAGCGGGCCGGCCGTGGGGCCCCTCAGTGAGGGGAGTGAAGCCAAGCAGCACAGAGCCACCCAGCCGAGAACATTCTGTTCATGAGCTCACAGCCCTAAGCCAGAAGGGGAAAAAACCAACATTCTATACTCACCTGGCTTTACCTCTTCAAACCCACCTGCTGTCCCTGACCTCTCCCTGGCTGGGACCACAGGGCAAGCAATGAGCTGGCTCAAGCCGGGAGCCCCAGGTATCCTATTCGAGGGGGGATTTGTCACTCTTACCCACATCACTCACCTCAACGCGTCGGCTATTTTGTAGTAAAGACAGATGACAACAGCCATCAGTACAAGCATGACAATCAGTAAGCCGCCACCCATGGCCATCATAATCTTAAGGTTGAGCCTGTCACGCACACCTGGGCAAAGAGGTGCAGGGAAGCAGTGAGTGTGGCCCCTTCCCTACCCGGCCACCTCGCGTCCTGGGCAGGCTTCAGTCAGCGGGGAAGCAGGAGCCCCAAACCACAGAGCTTCCACGTGTAAGTGTGTGTGAATGCTCCCGGGGAGGCCTGGGAGCCGAGGCTGGCCAGAGCAGGAGGAAGGGGTTTCTTAGTGGCTGGAAAGCAACCAATCTGGACTTGAAATACCAAGTCCAGAGAGAAGGAAATCAGAGAAATTGGGAAGAATCTTTTTCCTTTCCGCAGGTAGCAGCATGCGGCTACAGAACACAGGCCGGCCCTCGCATAGGTAGCTTTATTCACAAACACCAGGGCCTCCTGACATCCAGGCCCTGAGTCAGGAGCGACCCCTTGCTGTTCATCAAGTTTAAAGTATTTTCTGTGAATGACTAAGGAATTGTCTTTTTTCAAAATGTCCTGCTGTGCAATGCTGAGAATCTGCAAACCCACATTATAAGTGATACGGTTTAAGGGAAAACAATGTTTCATGCTCCCACTGACAACTGTCAGGCCCTATCATGATTTAAGGAGATTCTAGGAGCCCTTGACCTGCATTCTGTCTCTCCAGGAGATCCACAGGCCCTTTCGACATTTTTCCTCCTAATCCTCCCAGAAAAATTTGTCTGGAATCTAGTAAGCTGTTTAACGCTCTGAAATTAGGGGAACAGTGAGCCAGGAAGAAAGCATCAACAAGTTAACTGCTAAGCAGATTTTGAGTTAAACCACCCAGATCTGGATGAAGGCTAACTACTAAAGTAAATTTTTTTTTTTTAAAGATTTTTTATTTATTTATTTGAGAGAGAGACAGTGAGAGAGATCATGAGTGAGGAGAAGGTCAGAGAGAGAAGCAGACTCCCGGTGGAGCTGGGAGCCCTATGTGGGACTCGATCCCGGGACTCCAGGATCATGACCTGAGCCGAAGGCAGTCGTCTAACCAACTGAGCCACCCAGGCGTCCCAGTAAATTTTTTTAATTGAGGGAACAATTTTATGAAACCTGTAATTTGAGAAAGAAGGGTGGAATCATCCTTTCTAGAAGGAATTAAGATCCCAGGTTGAAGAACTCGCTTTTGAAGCAGCCGCTGTCCAGCCCCATGTTCTATGTCACATGCATGTGACATCCGCTCTCGGACAGTAGCTCTTCCTGGGGTTCTGAATTCCATCCTGTGTGTAGGTGGTCTTCAGCCCCCAGGAAACAGATATGCTGTGTTGAACCATTTCACTCTAAGTCTTTTCTCTGCTCAGGTCTTAATTCCCTCACATTGATTCTCAGGATTTGACTGCTCCTCAAAAGCAGGTTTAAGATTTCAATGAAAAAAAGAAAAAGAGGGGCGCCTGGGTGGCTCAGTGGGTTAAGCCGCTGCCTTTAGCTCAGGTCATGATCTCGGGGTCCTGGGATCCAGCCCCGCATCGGGCTCTCTGCTCAATGGGGAGACTGCTTCCCTTCCTCTCTCTCTGCCTGCCTCTCTGCCTACTTGTGATCTCTCTCTGTCAAATAAATAAATAAAATCTTAAAAAAAAAAAAAAAAAAAGAAAGAAAAAGAAATATGGAGAGGCTAAAAATTAAAAATCTCTTAACTTTAAAGTTTAGAGAAAACTGAATAGTCTTTATGCTTTAGCTCCCAAATGAAATAATGCAATGCCATTTACAAGGATTTGTTGATATTGGAAGATTTTCACACTTGATCGGGAAGATACCAGGGTTATAGGTGTGTATGATACAGACCCCAGGCCAGGCAATCTAGTAGCCCTGAATGAGGATGAGCAGACTCCAAGTACAGGCGACATGGCTTAGACTTGTTTCTCCCTGGCTCTCTCCAAAGTACAACTGTAATCCCTGGGGGAAAAATACAAGAGTCAAATAAAGAAATACTCTGGAGGTTGGAAAGAGGAAAGCAAACAGTTTAGAGACCCCAAGCCTGGATGAGCAACACAGCTGCAGAAAAGAAAGAGGCATCCGGGCCAAATCTAGCAGCAGGAGGTGGCACCAGTGGGTTTACTGCTCCAGGATTTAATGCAAGTCCTGCCAACACCACCACACTAGCACAGCAACAATGGCAACACGTGTGGTGTGGGAGTCCCACTGACAGCAAAAAGCCAGGAAGAGTGATCTGCTTCCTTGCTGATGCCAAGATGTGTCTCTGCCAGGAAAGAGTGAGGTGGCTAGGTGACAGCCCCAAGAGGACCTACCATAAGAAGCTTCTCTGTCCCTATGAGCCAGATTCCCTTCTCCACGTACCAGATGGCTCTAGCCTGAACAATCCCCTGCTCCTCCTGGCTGCACTGGCAGGGCCCCAAGAGCCCCAGTGGCACCACAGAAACTGACCAGATCAGAACAGCACTGCAAAGCCTCTGGACATTAAATTGTCATTAGAATCTCATCCCATAGTCATAGACTGGGACCTGCATGGTAAACCTAAGCAGTTGACTATCTGATACAACTCAAGATTTACATAGGAGTTAACTAAAATATCCAAGATTCAGTGGAAAATCACCCATTGGACCAAGAACCGGAGAAATAACATCTGAATGAGAAAAGACCATGAACTGATGCTAACAGCAAGATGAATCAAATGTTGGAATTACCCAAAAAAGGATTTAAAGCAGCCATCATTTAAAAAAAAAAAACAATAAAAAAAAAAAACTTCAACAATCAATAACTAATCTTCTTGCAACAATCAAAATATAGGTATCTCAACAAAGAAATGGATGTTATAACCAAAGAGCCAAATGGAAATTACAGAATGGGGTGAGGGAGAGGCTCACTGGATGGACTCAATGGCAGATGGAGACACAAGGACCAAATCAGTGAACCTGAGGACAGAGCAAGGGTATTCACCCAATCGGAACAAAAATCTAACATAACCTCAAGGACCTGTGGGACTATGACAAAAGATCCAACATTTATGTTATCAGAGTCTCAGAAGGAGAGGAGTAGCAGGATGGGGCGAGCTTCTGATGAAACAAGACAGACAGATTCAAGAAGTGGAGAAAACGCCAAACAGGATAAACCCGAGAAAATCCACAGCAAGGCACATTAAAATTAAACTCTGAAAACTAAAAACAAAGAAACAAACTCGAAAGCAGCCAGAGAGAAACAAGACACTACCCACCAGGGGGATGCAGGTTCAAACCACAGACCTCTTATCTGTAACACCAGCAGCCAGACAGAAGTAACACATGACGTCGCTTGAACGCTGAATGAAAAGAACTCCGAATTCTATATCCAGCAAAACTATCCTTCAGGAATGGAAGGGGAGAGAGACATTCACAGATGAAGAAAAAGAATTTGTTCTAAATATCTCTAGCCCTTAAAGAATGGTTAAAAGAAAAATAAAGGGAAAACAGCTGATCCAAGTGATGGGGATGGAGAGGAGGAATTTAGGGATCATAGTCAAAAAAGGCCTTTCTGAGGAGGGGACGTTTGAGCAGATGCCTGGAGAAAGGGAGAGATCAAAGTGAGCAGGTGCATACCAGGCAAAGCAAATATTGACAGAATCTTAAGGCTGCAATGGGTTTGTTGTGCTCAAGGAACAAGAACAAGGCTGTTGGGGCTAGAGTGGGATGCGTGAAAGGGGTGGCAGCAGGACACCATTTGGAAAAACGAGCCAAGGATCCAATTTTGTGGGGATTTAAAGCCTTTAGTAAAAAGCCTAGATTTTCATCCTGCTGGTTGTAGGACATCTTTGCAGTGTATCACAGGGGTTTTAGGAAGGAACTCATGTAAGCTGACTGCTGGGTGTGTGGTTTTAGACATAAAAAATGGTTCTCACTGTGAATGTGCCGAGTTGGCAGGTGGGCTTCAGGAAACGTGAGGCCTGGCCCCACCCTGAGTTTCTGACTCCGTATGTCTGATTTGGGGCCCGAGAATCTGCATTTCGGTAAGTTTCAAGATGCTGCTGCTGCTGGTTCCTGAACTAGACTCGAGAACCACTGCTCAATAGAATGATTGTGAGCCCTCCTGTACCTAAGGTAGGATAGAGAAGAGGGACTTTAAAAATTGCCGGAATAGTAATGATATTAAGAAACACGTGTGTCATTCCTGCCATTTCAGAAGACAGCACAGTAGAAAAAGGGAGAGAAAAATTTAACATTTGCCATTTAACATCTGCTATAAGTATCAGAGGAGTCATGCTCAGAGTATCATAAGCTTCACGCCATAGCATGAGGTAAGCTGTGATAGCCCCCATTTTACAGAAAACTGAGGTCAAGAAAAAGGCAGAATCACTCAAACAAAGTAACGCAGCAGGTGCGTGAACAAGGTGGAAGGAGTTCGGGTTTGTCCATCCTTGTGTGTTTTCCTCTAAGCCAACTTGGAAATACATCTTCTAAGGGCATTTAGAGCGACAATGTCAAAACGGTAGAAAAATATGTGGAAGATGCCAAATTTGCTGTACCTTGACAGGGGAGCCACGGAAGGAAAGCTGCTTTACCTTTCAACAGCTTTGGCTTTCAAATGTCAGAGGGGATCGATTCTAAGTAGTTAGGTCCCATCCCACAATCCACACAGGCCTGGAAAACAGGAGCGGTGGGTTCCAGGCCTACCTCCCCGCCATGACTTGTTATAATCGTTGGCAAGGCCATTCCCCTCCCTGAGCGTGTTTCAAGATAGTGGGTGCTGTGTGGTCTGACAAGGGTGGTGGTGGCGGCGGCTGTTGATCTTTGAGAGGTTTCAACTGAAACCGCCACATCACACTTTGTAAACTGAGAGACTAACATAAGCAGTTGGCCCCTCTGCTGGGGCTCACCTCCAGCCACACGTGTGCTCTGTCTGCAGGCTGGATCTCAGTGGAAGATGTAAAAGTGAACACACGACCAAGAGCCACACGTGTGCTCTGTCTGCAGGCTGGATCTCAGTGGAAGATGTAGAAGATGTAAAAGTGAACACTCTACCAAGAGCTTTCTGCTGAGAGAAAGTCTGCAATAAAACCAACTATGTTCCGCTCGAGTCATTTCACAGTTGAGAAATTTGGATGCCAAGAAGCCAGAGGTGGCTTAGTCCTCCATTACTCCTCTGGAATCCCTGGTTCTCATTTAAACAGAAACTTCCAGAAGCATCTCCCATATACACAAGGTTACACAGATACGTGTCCTGGGTGTTTGAAATTGTGGGTCTCTTTCTTCAGAGACATCCATTCTTTAAAGCAGAGGTTTTCTAACTCCCGTGCGTGAGAGTCACCCGGAGAGCTTGTGAAATCAGATTGCTGCTCCCTCTCCCACCCCAGTGACTCTGCTTCACTGGTTCTGGGATGGAGCCCATGACTTTGCCTTTCTCACTAGCTCCCAGTGAGGCAGATGGAAGGAGCTGATCAGCGGGCTGCATGCCGGGGCGCACTGTGGGACAGCCCAAAGCAGACTCTGCAAGTACGGCCTGTTTCAGAATAACCCCGAGATCCCTTGAAACCCCCATTCAGGGACCGCGCCTCCCTCTCTGGTCTGGTTCAGAAGATCTGCCTTGGGGCTCGAGAACCTTCACCTTTGACAAGGTCCCCACATACCACTGACAAAGATTAGGAAGCAGACGATGAGAAATGCTGACCTAACTCGTCAGGCAATCAGATGTTACTGTGGCTCTGCATTCCCAGCACCCAGATTCCACTACAACGCAAAGCAGAATGCTAAGAAATTCTGCAGATGGGTTCGTGAGCAAAGCTCCGCTCTGGTTTGCCGCCTGAGGCCTGGAGCCGATCGCGTCACTCTCCTCTTAAACCACGCCAGTCTCGGGAGTGGAGCCGTCACGGTTTTCCAGAGCCAGACCCAGGCCCCCTTTTCAGGCCTTACCTCTGGCCACTACCTGATGTGCCTCCTGTGCTTTAGCTGACCTCCACTGTTTTACGTCCCCCGAACGAGAGCCTTCGGTGTGGCCTTTCTCTTGTCCAGCTGCTTGCTTCCCGACCGGGGCAGAGAGGGACCAAACGTGGGTTCGTGTCGGCTACATCTGAGCTGACTTGGAAAGAGCGTGTAGGGTAGGGAGAGGTGAGAAGCACGGGAGGAGGACTCCTGTCTGCTGAGACCGACAGTCCGAGGAGCTGCGGGAAGAAAGGACAGGCTGGCGTAGCAGGTCACGTGGAGTGTGGATGAGGCTGGAAAGCGGGGCTGGGGCCAAGTGAGGAAGAGCCTCCAATGACAGTCTTGTGGCCACAGTATAAGAGGAGTCCTAGGGCAGCAGCATGCACTGCCCGGCACCCAGAGCACTGACAACCCAGTGGTGCGAAGTAGGATGGAAACCTCAGCACGCCCCCGCGGGAAACAGGGAGATGTAATAACACCCAAAGTGCTAAAAATGTGGAAATTAATATATATAACCTGGATCTTGATTCAATTTCTTGATCATCACACATCCCTTGCAGCTACTTCAAACTCTGGTGTTTACCCGTGAAGGTGCAGTGGCTAGCTCTTACTCCATACTAAGCTCTTACTTACTGGCTTATTACGTGTGCAGGAAACTTACAAGAAAAAAGACTTTGAACAGAGAGTTTTTAAGTACCATAGTCTGCTGCTTCTGCTGAGCAAATTCAGGCAGTATTTTCTTAGGAAATAATAATAAAGCAATAAACAGATTTATGCACAGCAGTTTATAAATATAAGAAAATCAGTACCTCTAAATTTCTGATACATATAAAATGTTAAGTATACTAATGTTACAGAAATACCACATCTAATTTTTTTATCTGAAATAAACAACATAAAACGTAATTTGGTGACCGGAAATTAAAAGGTTACAACGCTGAAGTACTCTATCTAGGGTTCCCAAAAACAATCAATTAGAAAGAGAAAAAGAAACCAAATACTATATTTTTTTCACACCCCTAAAACATAAGCCCTTTATATAAATTAAAATGGTAAACACATATACAATATAGACTCATGAATTAAATTAGAAATCCTTAAGTTTAAGCACTAAACAAAAATAAAAATAAATACAAGTAAAAAATAAAAGTAAACAATATTGCAAACAAAAATAACGGATGACCCTATCAGGTTAATCCTCGTGCACAGCCCTGGACAGACAGTAACAAGTACATTAAAATGAACACTGAGGTCACTCGATGTACATAAGATGATGCCCTCAAATGACATTAAATCACTGCCTTGAACTTTGGGGGGTTAGGCTTTACCATAAATACATAATAAATATCTGTAGCACATCCTACAGGTTGAGCACTTATCTCTCTCCATTGGAAAGTCTTTCTCCAGAGTCACACTGTGTCAGGGCCGTGCCGGGGGGTGGGGACGGGGGATTCTGCAACAGGTCCATCAACACGGCCATCTTCCTGTCCACGTGCTCCTGGAGTTGACGTATTCGTTGATCCATGGAGTCCACAAGCTTCTTTTCCAGCAGTTCCATATTTTTAGTAAGAATCTTTTCCAAGTAGGAGCACACGGGTTGCTCTCCCGTTCTAAAAATAAATTAAAAAACCAGTGTAACAATTATCCCTGATATCCTAACAGAAACAAGCAAACCATACGAAATGAGCCCCCAAAGGACAATGCGGAAATCTATCTCCGCAACGCTGCCGTCTGGGTACGAGGGGTTTCCGGTGCCAACATCCATCTACAAGGGGCAATGACAGCCCTAAGCGCCCAAAGCGGGCCGCATGTCCGATTCTTTCCACATGTCAGCACACAAGTGAAACGAGGGCACGGCGGCGAGAGGGAGTGTCCCCCTCACAGAACATGTCTCTACAAAGGGTCTTGGATTTTGAGCCCCAAATCAAAACTGATCTGCCTCAATGTTTCTTAAGGTCTCCACGTATGTCTTCCAAGAACTTCCCCAAGCAAACCCACAATTGCAAGGTTTGTTTCTTGTCACCCGCACAACCTCACTAAGCACTGGAAGGTTCTCTTCTAACCTAACATGAAAACATGTAAAAAACGAACGTAACTGGAATGGGCAGACAGAAATAACAAACTGAGAAGGGGAGCCTGGGGGGCTCAGTCTGCTAAGGGTCTGACCTCAGCTGGAGTCATGAGCTCAGGGTCCCTGCTCCAGGGACGTGATAGGCTGGGGCGGAGGGTAGGAGGGAGGGGGAAGTCTGACTCTCCCTCAGCCACCCCCATTCACGCGGTCTCAAATGAATAAATAAATTCTTTTTTTTTTTTTTTCAAATGAATAAATAAATTCTTAAACAACAATAACAACAGTAAAAGCAGTCCAGTTTCTCAGGTTCACAACCAATGCACACCAGGGCAATGAACCTCAGGCCGTGGCCCACAACACCCTGGGGACCTGTGACTTGTTCAGCTTCCACCAAGTAGCAAGCACTCTTACATGATGACCAAGATGATGTCTGAACCCTTCACCCCCAGATCCTCAGGAACATACGGTGACATTTCCCAGAGGCTACACGAGGTGTGATGTCACCGCTCAGTTGAGCAACAGAAGCTGTGATCGAGTGTTCTTCAGTGTCAGACTGTCCAAGGCCAGTCAATTTAGGGTCTAAATAGTGTCTTCAGCATGATCCCCGTTTGTTCTCAGCACTTCTGCACCCTCATCGGCTACTGAAGCCACATGCTGGAGGGCAACACAGATGAGACCGCGAGCAGATGCTAACATCGATTCTACAAGTCACCTAACAGCATTCGGTGTTGTTCTTGAGAAAATACCTTCTTCATAAAAATTGTTACTAATATAATAATGGGTTTGTTATTTTTAAACAAATGAATCCTCTCATATACTCTACATAAAGCTTCTTCACAGTCCTCAGTTATTTTTGAGAATGCCGAGACCAAAAAGTTTGAGAACCCCATTCTAGAATATATGAGCAGTTTTTCTAAAAACCATTATTTTTTTTTTTCAAGTAACTCCAGCTTCACAGGAAGTTGTAAAGATACGAGAGTTCCCCAGTACCCTTCCCCAATGGTCCCAATGGTTACATCTCACCCAACTCTGGAGAATAGCAGAAAAGGGATGCTGCGGCAGTGTGCGCGGGTGCCGTCCTCCCACACGCACACACGTTCACGTGAACATCACAACTGAGATCACAACTATTCCTTCACCACAAACATCTCCCCATTGTCACAGCCACTCCCTAACGCCCTCCAGTCCTGACACCTACAGCCAGCAATATGGTCTCCATCTCTAGAACTCCATTTTGGGAACGTTACACAAATGCAATCTTGGTGTGTGCCCTCCTGAGATTCTCTTGTCCCTCAGCATAGAATGTCCTCAGGAGCCATCCAAGTTGCTGTGTGTGTCAACAGTCCGTTCCTTTTTATTGATTAGCATCCTGTGATATGAATATACCCCAGTTTGTTTAACTGTTCATCTAGTTTTTTGTTTTTTGTTTTTTTTTTAAGATTTTATTTATTTATTTGACAGAGAAAGATCGCAAGTAGGCAGAGAGGCAGGCAGAGAGAGAGGAGGAAGCAGGCTCCCTGCTGAGCAGAGAGCCCGATGCAGGACTCGATCCCGGGACGTGAGATCATGACCCGAGCCAAAGGCAGCGGCTTAACCCACTGAGCCACCCAGGTGCCCTGTTCATCTAGTTTAAGACATTCTGGTTGCTTCCAGTTTTGGACCGTTACATGAAATAAAGTTGCATGAAGAACTGGGCATAGTTTCTACTGTCAACATAAGTTTTCATTTCTCTGGGATAAATGCCAAATACATTGCTGGCTCACACGGTAAATGTTTAATTTTCAAGAAACTGCCCAAGTATTTTTTACAGTGGCTGTAGTATTCTATACCTCTACCAGCAATGTAGAAGAGATCCAGTTTCTCCATATCTGCACCAGCATTTGGTATTGTTACCATTTTTTGTTTTTAATCTTCAAATAACTGTGCAATAGTATCTTGTTTTGATATTCATTTCCCTAGTAGCCACGAAGTCAATGATGATCATCTTTTCACTTGCTTATTTGATATGAGCACCCTTTGTAATGTCTCCATGTCCATTGCCCATGTTCTGATTGAATTTTTTTCTAACGTGAATTTTGGGAGCTACAGGAATGGATGCCATTTGTTAAATTTGTGACTTGCAAATTTTGCTCCCACTTTGTATCTGTATTTTTATCCTCTTAACAGGGTCTTTCACAAGGCAGAAGCTTTAAATTTTGATGGGATGCAATAGGTCAATGTTTCCATTATTGTGATTCTGGTGTCATCTAAGGGTCTTTTCCTAGTCTTAGGTCTCCAAATGTTCTCCTACATATTGTCAGAAAAGTTTTATAGCTTTATGCTTATTTATTTTTTTAAAGGATTTTATTTTTAAGTAATCTCTACATCCCAACATGAGTATCAAACTCACAACCCCAAGATCAAGAGTTGCATGCTCTGCAAAAAATAAAAAAATAAACTAAAAAATATAAAAATTAAGTTTAAAAAATAAAAATAAAAATAATTTAAATAAAGAGTTGCACACTCTGCTGATTGAGCTAGCTAGGCGCCCCTATAACTTTACGTGTTACATTTAAGTCCATGGTCTATGTTGAGCTATAGATCCTAAAAATACTGAAAATAGCTACAGGCAGCAGTTACTGAAACAAATCTATTTTCCTCCAACTAATTCTTCTATCTATGAAACCTAAACCAGATTTGTCTGAAATACTTACGCAACACCAACAACGCCTTCCCCGGCCTTAGTGATGCCTTCCTGCCACTTGGCGCTATGTCCCACGCGGAGATGGTTAACCTGACTACATAAATTCTGGAGAAAAGGCAGCAACTCAGAGTTAGGTATGTTTGAGATGTCACTTGCTTTCTTCGGCAGGAAAGAAGAAACTGCATTTCTGAGGTCATTCTCCAGAAGGGAATGGTTTGGCGGCACGATGTTACAGTCTTTGAGGTGTGTAGTGTTTCCTCCATCCGGTGGCTGCGGACTTTTATCGACACAAGTGTTTAAGTCTTCCGTCAGGGCTCCAGACGTCAGTCCGGTTCTGAAAGGGAAAGGTGTGGAGGGGGACTTGTCGGAGGCTCCCGAAGCAGCTGAGGACTGCAGGTCCGCCACTCGTCTGTAGCCAGTATTTCCCAAAACCGCCTGAAGCTGCTCTCCCACGGGAACACAGTTCTAAGCAAGGGAAAGAAATACAAGTTACTATCGGTAGTGGTGACGGCTAACTTTTGGGGTAACTACTGTGAGTCCGGCAAGGTGCCTTCTTTCTCTGATCCTCTGAACAGCCACACGAAGTAGGCTACAAGTACTACCTGATCTTAAGCTGAAGAGACCACAGCTGAGGTGAAACCAAGGCTAAAGGTAACCCGGCTATGGGAATGCAGCCAGTAAGTGGCAGAACTGGGACAGGAACCCAGACCACCGAACTCCAGAGTCAAGACGGTTTTTTTCTTCCTTTCTTTTTTTAAGAGATTTTTTTATTTATCTGACAGACAGAGATCACAAGTAGGCAGAGAGGCAGGCAGAGAGGAGGAAGCAGGCTTCCCGCTGAGCAGAGAGCCGGATACGGGGCTCGATCCCACGACCCTGGTATCATGACCTGAGCCAAAGGCAGAGGCTTAACCCACTGAGCCACCCAGGCGCCCCCAGAGTCAAGACTTTTAATGATCTCACTGCAATTTTCCCTAAAGGAAATATTAAATATTAGCATGCTTAGTAAAACTTAGTAAAAAAAAATACTTAGTAAAACTTAGCATTAACGTCTCCACTATAAAGGCCTCCTTGATTTATGGCGATAAAATACAGTACTCTCAACTGAGGCACAATAATTGATAATATACTTAGCATTAAATATCATCCATCAAGTTTCCCATATAACAAGCTAACCTAAGGAAATTTTTTATAACTAGCTTATCACGGAAGATACACCAGATAAATTACATACTAGAAGTCTGATGTTTTATTAATTAGTACATTTGCAACATCTCTAATGACTAAAATGAGCCTACTTTTGGCTCCGTCTGCTTTAATGATCTGTAGGATAACAGTTATGTTTTATGGCCTCAACTGAACCGGCTATGCCGTATTAGTTCACGACAACAGTCCGGCTCACTTCTGTAATGAAGTCACATGGCTTCCCACGCAGGGGCATGTTCTCGCCATGCTCCTTGCTGTACTCTTCAATTTCTCCACAACAGCAAAGCAAAGCAATTACTTCTGGCCCACTAAGCGGTTACATTACAAGGCTGTATTCTCATTCGGGAACACCAGCACATCCTTACTACTGCTCAACACCTACTGAAAGAGACTGAGGCCAGTATTATACAAGTCAGCTGAAGAGTCTCGGTATATACATTGTCTAGAACTCGAAAAAATGATTTCTGGACCAAATAACCAAAATAACCAAAACTCATTCAGTCAGCAAACATTTATCAGAAATCTATTCTGTGTTTCCAGCATAGGAAATATGTGCATGAACAAGACAAATGAAAATTACTGATATGTGGAACCAATACAGGAGCAGGGAACAATGGAAAGAAGGAAGGAAGGAAGGAAGAGAAGTCGGAAGGCAGGCAGGCAGACAATGCAGCACGTGGGTGGAGATGGTGGTAAATACTTTGGGGGAAAATAAAGGAGGCAAGGGGAATACTGAGAGCCAGGGAAGTTGGTGGGAGAGCAATGGGAGGGTCTCCATGAAACTTCTTTTGCTAAACTGTACTTTGGAGGAATACTCTTGGTAAAGAAATGTTATCCTCTACTGAATGCAAGTTTTGGATAACTCTTAAATTAGTCCTAGAAGATGGACAGCATATAGTTATATAATATATATAATTATAATTTTGTATATAATTATACATATATTATATATATATTTTGTATATATAATTATATATAAAATTTTAAAATTCAACAACTCTCCTTGTGCAGAAAGGAGCCTTAATCGTGATGACAAAGCTAAACTATTTTTGGTAGTAGTAAACAATCCAAAAAAACCTTAGTGACAGAAAATTGAAAATACTTTTTTAAACTGTATTTTATTTTTAGAGAGAGAGATACCATGAGTTGGGGGGTGGCAGAGGCAGAGAGAAAGAGAGAGAGAATTCCAAGCAGGCTCCATGCCAGGTACAGAACCCAACTCAGGGCTGGATCTCATAACCTGAGCCAAAATCAAGAGTCGGATGCTTTACAGACTGAGCCACTGAAGCACCCCAGAAACTGAAAATTCTGTATAAACAGCAGTGAAATCAATGTCAAAATTGTATATGATAATTAATTTGGCAGAAATTTTAATTAAAATCTAAGTGCAAATAAGGTATATGCTCTGTGAGGTTTTCTTTTCTAATATATCAAATTTTGACTAGAAGAAATTCACTGATTATAAAAAGTGGTCATATTTTTCTCAGATGACAGCTCTTAAGGTAATTTCCTTTTCCTCCTAGTATTACATATGCTGGAATTTACAGGTGAGTCTATAGGGCAGTAAATAAACCAACTTTGGGTGCTGGTGGCTATTCTTCTGTTTCCTTTTCTTCAATTCTTAATTTTCTTGTGCTGCCTGTCACATGTTGCCTTGCATGGTCCACCAAACCCTTTTAAAAGTAGGCAGGGGAATGGGGAGGAAATAATTTATACGTATTTATTGCTTAGGCTCCATGTTACATGTTATATAGAAAACACAGAGTAGCTTAAAAGAACATAAAATCATTCATGTTGGAATTACGTCCATATACCTATACGTGAATATGTAAAGGACTATTATCTGTGTATACATATAATTTAATATATGTGTACATTTACCCCCAGACTTGTGAAAAATTAAGTGTTTATTTCTATCTCATCAGATATCTGAAAGGATTATCTAACTTATACTATAAAAAATTTAAACAAGTATGGGGGCACCTGGGGGGTTCAGTGGGTTAAAGCCACTGCCTTCAGCTCAGGTCATGATCCCAGGGTCCTAGGATTGAGCCCCACATCGGGCTCTCTGCTCAGCAGGGAGCCTGCTTCCTCCTCTCTCCCTGCCTGCCTCTCTGCCTACCTGTGATCTCTGTCTGTCAAATAATTAAAATCTCTAAAAAAAAAGTCTCTACCATTAAAAAAAAAAAATTTAAACAAGTATCATCTTGAGAAAGCAAGAAAAAAGATACCTGTATTTCAAAGGTGAAAAAAGTAAGCCGTGTAAACCCTGCATAACTGAGTATGTTTTCTTCGAGAAAAATGGGGTGCACCCTTTCATTCAGGTAACATTAAATGAAAACTATAGGCTAGGCACTTTGATATATAATTCCTATTCAATTTCCATAAATTTTAAAGCAAAAACAAATCAGAGCCAGCAAATTTTACCTTCAAACTGAATGAAGTAAGAAAAAACTTTAACAAAACTTTCAAGAACACAAGCAACCCCAAAGCACGGGTGAAGCAGGGAAGGTAGAGGGCTTCTAACAAAGCTTCCCAGGTAGCTTCTCTCTCCTTCACGACAGGCGCGGCCCAAACTAACGTAGGGGGGTTCTAGTGTATGCAGTTACACAGCTTGTACCAAAGGAACAGTTCTGGTCATGAGACAGCCCTACTTTATTTATTTACTTTTAAGATTTTATTTTTAAGTAATCTCTACATCCAACTTGGGGCTCGAACTTACAAACCCAAGATCGAGAGTCACACACTCTACCATCTGAGCCAGCCAGGTGCCCCAAAACACCCTGAGTTTATACTTAACAAACGGTTACACAGCTTACATGACATTTTCCAGGGAGGCAGTCCATAGATTCCTGCTTTTTATTAAAATGCAATCCTAGAACCAGGTAAGCCCTGTAAGAATCATCCCATAAACAGAGACTTCCCACCTGGAAGAGGTCTTACGTTGGGATGTTTAAAAGAAGATTTAACTGAATCACCTTCCTTTTTCCCAGGTGTTCCCCCATATGTCCCCATATACAAGGATTTAGTGGGGGGAGGGGGCAGGTCACAAGTGCACTGGAGGGAAGGACCTGCATGTGTTTCTACATACTCAGAAAACTCTAGGATATGCACCAAGCTGGGGAACACAGTGAGAGCTGGGAGAGCACTTTTATGATTTACTTAATGCACTTCTGAATGGATTAAAATCTCTGGCAAAGAGAACATGTTATTTTTGGAATTACACCAAAAAACTTAAAGACATGGCAAAAAACAAAAACAAAAACAAAAAACAAAAAACCTATCCATGTCATCTCTTTTTCCAAAGTGAAGTTTTAGAACATAAAAATCGGTCCATGAACTGATTTATTAACCCTCTCTGACGTTTCCAAAGAGTTGCACACAAAAAAATAATTTCCTCTTGTACATTTTCTATCTCCATGGGATCCTTCTCCTCAATCATTTGTTCTCAAAGTATACTATGCATACAACTTATCTGGAGACGTCTGTTTGATAAACGGATTCCTGGATCCCACCTTTTGGGTTTCAGGTCATTGGCGCCAGCCAGGAATCTGCTCTTTATAAACATTCCAAGGGATTCTGGTACAGGCGAGCTCCTTATCGCTACCATTCCTGAAACCAACCCTTTTACCCTGGGTACCTCCACATTTCAACTACCCCCATTTACTCCCTACTCCCTCCGAATCTGGTTTCTGTCTCATAATCATTCTATCTGACCCTCTGAAGAACTCCAAGAAGCACTTAAACTTGACCATCCAGAAGGCACATACATCATATACTTATTTGGAGCCACAAACAAGAGAGACCAGCTCCCTGTCGGCAGGAAGCTTACATTTTAAAGAGATAAACAGACTGATACGTAAACAACAGCAAAGGAGTCAAGAAGGCTCTGACAAAAATATGATGCAGACTTGGCGGGAAAGGCTATTTTAAACTGGTGGTTGGGGAAGGTCTCTAAGGATGTAACATTTAAGCCGTTATCTTAATAAAAAAGAAAAGTCCAGGCTCGCCTCGGTCTGGAAAAAGGGCTTCTCGAGAAAGAGAACAGTTAAGAGTGTAAAGGTCCCGAACACACCTGAGTATCTGAGGACTAACAACGCCAGCGTGCCTGAGTCCGCAAAGCCTGGAGATCTGGCCAGAGATGAGGTTAAGGAATCAAAGAAGGCCCAGATCTTAGACGCCAGGGTAAGGAATCTTTGGGTTAATTCTAAGTGTGATGGGAAGCAGTCAGATGGCTTTACACAGGGAAGGATGGGTCTGATTCACTCTCCGAGATTATTCTGGTCACCCTGTGGGGAATGGATGCGGTGGAGAAGGAGGACCAGTGAGGGACTTCTGGAGGGTCAAGGTGCGGTGATGGTAGGAGAGAAAGAAAAGTATGGAACCCGCACTTTTTCGAAATCCTCCTTTCCAGGGTTCCCATGATCACCATCAACTCTCCCAATTTCCTGTCTCGGCCCATTGCTTCGGTGACACCTGTACTAAATGACTATTGGTAAAACTCGCAAAAGGTACATCCGCTGCTTATTTAGACTATTCCTTTTAAATTTTCCCCTTAATCCTTTGATCTTAGCAGTATTATCATTTAGATTTTGAACACAAAGGAATTCATGGAAAAAGATGAAGCACTGCCAAATTACACAACTACTCATGTCAGCACCACACCCTGAAATCAGGTCTCCTGACGTACGATTTTCCTTCGTGCTACTCGGTCACACCACCGGTCTTCTGCTGTTCTGTTCCTTTTCCTGCTCCCGATATCCTTACCAAACCTAGCTACTCCCCGAAGGACATTTCTTCCTTGCTCTGGCTCTCCCTGGACCACTTTCCCTGCCGTTACTGGGGCCCACCGCTCAAACCTCCCTTCACTCCTCCACACCCACGCCCACCTGTGCTTCCAAATGCTCGCACTCTACAATTCATGTCTACAACTTAATATTCCCAAATCGAACTTTTTCCCCAAGCAGTCTCCTCCCTTGGGTTCCATTTATATTGTTGGTATCATCATCTTCAAAACCGCAATATCCCTCTTTAATTCTATTTTTCTCCAGCAAACCAATATCAAGTAGGTTGCCCCGAGCCAATGGCACCATCGTTGTATCATCTCACAATCCAGGATGTCTAATTTTAGACCCTCCTTGACTCTCGTCTGGATGAGGGAAGGCACAAGGAACTGCTCCCCCTGGAGTCACACATCCTTCTGATTCATTGTTTCTTCTCATTCCTGTACACGCATAGCATAGCTCGGGGTTAGAGTTTCTCAAAATGTAAGCAAAACTACGTATGAACCTCAAAAGTAACATTCAAAGCCCTCTATGACCCAGCCCCAAACTAAACTCCCCCAAACACTTCTTCACCCATAGGAGTGAACTTCTATTCATTTCCTAGCTATATCCTGTTCCTTCTGGCCCTGAAGAGTTAAGCCATGCTATCTTCTCTCTCCCAAATTGCATCCCTCCAAATTTACTTGCCCAGTCCCCACCCTTCTTCCTTAAAGGCCTAGATAAAATGAAACTATAAATATCCTTAAAGATCCTTAAACTAATTGATCTTTGAACTTTCTAAAGTGTTCAAAACATTGCCTTATTCACTGAGAAGGTGCTTAATACTGAGTGAGTAAATTCACAGAAAAGTATGAAGATCTGTCGTAAGGTATTTTGTAGAAGAGAAAGTCTGCAAAATGCTATTTTACGGGCACCTGGGTGGCTCAGTGGGTTAAAGCCTCTGCCTTTGGCTCAGGTCATGATCCCAGGGTCCTGGGATCAAGCCCCGCATTGGGCTCTCTGCTTGGTGGGGAGCCTGCTTCCCCCCTCTCTCTGTCTGCCTCTCTGCCTACTTGTGATCTCTCTCTCTCTCTCTGTGTCAGATAAATAAATTCTTTAAAAAAATAAAATAAAATAAATGCTATTTTACAAAAGCAAATAAAGGTAGCAGTCAAATCAACAGTAAAAGTTCAAAGAAAAACTTTCCAGTTGATACATGTCCTTAGAAAAAGCTGTCATTTTGAAATCGTTAATTGTACCTGGAGGGAAACCATGTCCACCTACCTGCTGCTGAAATTTAACCATATTCATCAACTGCTGAGCACCAGGTGACAACTTGGACCCCATGGCCTCCATGAGAGTTTGGACCCTCTGCAGGTCTATCCTTGATCCTAGAGCAGGAGAGCTTGTTGAAGAATTTGCTGAAACCCGCCTCAACTGTACCACAATTTTACTGATGAACACATGCTGCTTTTCACCAAAGGACAGCAACTATTATAAAACAAAGAAGTTCCAGAAAAAAAATAATATTAAACAATAATCACTATTTAAGGTCACTTTTCTATACAAACTAGAAATAATAATGTATTTAGGAAAATTTATAGAAAATAGAAACGTTAAATACTCTTTCATTTTTATATTTTCCTGAAAATTGTAACAATCAGCACTTCTAATTTACCATGAGGCTCATAAGAACTGTTTATATAAAAGAATGTAACTTCAAACTGAAAAAATACACAGAATACAAAAGGGACTAGAGTAAAATTTCATTCACTTACATTAATGAATAAAAATAAATGATACCAATCTGAGAAGCTGGCACAGCTAGCTATAATACTGAATATAAAAGAAGGCTTTACAAAAGCACTTCCAAAGCATTTACTGAAATACTAAAGATAAATCAGTCTTGCAGAATTTAGAATTAAAAGAGAAAGTTAATACGGTCTAACATAACCTTCTGGTTCACACACAAAAAAGACAAGGTCAGGGGTGATTTTCTGACTATCAAAGGATTATGTAAACTGGTAAAAGTCAAGCTTGGAACCTAGACAATGGCAGTGTCCTGCCCAGTGCTTTATGCTGCCTTATTTCACCCATGTTTCTGAACCAAAAGACATTCCTCTGTGATACGGACAACAAAGTAGCAAAGTGGAAAGGGACCAGGATTTAGAATCAGACAAGTCAATGGTGACTCAACTTAGAGCCTGTGTTTATCCCGGGAAAAGGCAAAAACACGAGTCAGGAATAAAAAAATTAAAAAAAAAAAATGAGGGAGGGTAAAAACAATGATTTTACATGGTTGTTATGAGGATTAGGTGTTAAAATTCCCAGTACCTACCACTGAGTGGGTCACTAACTATTAACTTTCATATACTATTGCCCCAGAACAAGCTTCGCTACATTCCCTCAGAACTTCCATTTACCACTTAAAAAAAACACTTACCTTCAGAGACACACATAAAACCATATGTAACATGACAACACAGGTCAAGAACCCATAATCTAAGAACTCTGTGTGTGGTACCAAAAAGGTGACTGTCCTCAACAATTAAGGAACTTCCACATTAAATTTATACACCTACCCTAATAATACCCTAATACCCTTTCTGCCCTTTTTTTTTTTTTTTTTTAAGATTTTATTTATTTGACGGAGATCACAAGTAGGCAGAGAGACAGGCAGAAAGAGAGGGGGAAGCAGGCTCCCCGCTGAGCAGAGAGCCCGATGCGGGGCTTGATTCCAAGACCCTGGGATCATGACCTGAGCCGAAGGCAGAGGCTTAACCCACTGAGCCACCCAGGCACCCCCTTTTCTGCATTTCCATCCTCACTGCCCCACCACAGAATTAGGGACATATCTGACTCACTGACTCAACTTACAATCTATTTCATCACATCAGAATGTGAGCAGTATGAGGGCAGTCATTCCTTATATTACTGCTAATTCCTACCTGCCTAATTATAGTACCTAGCATCACTAGGCATTCAAATATTTGTGGGATGCATGAAATACTTTATTTAAATACATCTGGAAGCTATTAATATATACTATACAAAATAGTATCTTGGAATAATCAGTTCTGTAAGTTTGCTACCAACAGGCTGACATTACTTATTTTTTCTTATTCTAAAGTCTTGTAACCTTATATAAACTAATGTGGAGATAAAAAGATAGCAAGAATTTATTTCCTTATAAAAAATTTTAAATTTAAAAACACCTTTATTGAGATATAATTAACATGCCAAACAATCAAATAGTTTAAAGTATACAATTCAGTAGATTTTAGTATATTCACAGAGTTGTGTAGCCATTACAGTTTTATTTTATTATTATTTTTTAAAATATTTTATTTATTTATTTGATAGGGAGAGATCACAAGCAGGCAGAGAGGCAGGCAGAGAGAGAGGGAAGAAGCAGGCTCCCTGCTGAGCAGAGAGCCCGACTCGGGGCTCGATCCCAGGACCCTGGGATCACGACCCAAGCCGAAGGCAGAGGCCTTAACCCACTGAGCCACCCAGGCACCCCCCAAAATGTCTATTTTTGACTTCTGTTTTTTAACTGGATTATTTAGTTATGGAGTGTCAAGTTTGGTAAGTTCTTTAAAGACTTTGGATTCTAACCCTTTATCAGATGTCATTTGCAAATTTCTTCTCCCATTCTGTAGGCTGCCTTTTAGTTTTGTTGATTGTGTCCTTCACTGTGCAGTAGCTTTTTATCTTGATGAAATCCCAATAGTTCATTCTGGCTTTCGTTTCCCTTGCCTCCGGCAAGAAGTTGCTCCAACCAAGATCAAAGAGGTTGCTGCTGGGGGGCGCCTGGATGGCTCGGTGGGTTAAAGCCTCTGCCTTCAGCCCAGGTCATGATCCCAGGGTCCTGGGATCGAGTCCCACATCGGGTTCTCTGATCAGCGGGGATCCTGCTTCTCCACCCCCCTCCTCTCTGCCTGCCTCTCTGCCTACTTGTGATCTCTATCAAATAAATAAATAAAAATCTTAAAAAAAAAAAAAAAAAAAGAAAAGAAAGAAAAGAGGTTGCTGCTTGTGTTCCCCTCTAGGATATTGATGGTTTCCTATCTCACATTAGGTCTTTCAACCATTTAAATATTTTTTTTTGTATCTGGTGAAAGACAGTTGTCCAGTTTCATTCTTCTGCATTTTGCTGTCCAATTTTCCCAACAGCATTTACTGAAGAGACTGTCTTTTCTTCTTTTTTTAAAGATTTTGTTTATTTATTTGACAGAGATCACAAGTAGGCAGAGAGGCAGACAGAGAGAGAAGGAAGCAGGCTCCCTGTTGAGCAGATAGCCCGATGCAGGGCTCAATTTCAGGACCCTGAGATCATGACCCGAGGTGAAGGCAGAGGCTTAACCCACAGAGCCACCTAGGGGCCCTGAGACTGTTTTTTTTCCACTAGATATTCCTTCCCACTTTATTGAAGGTAAGTTAACCGTATAGTCATGGGTCCATTCCTAGGTATTCTGTTCCATTGATCTACATGTCTGTTTTTGTGCCACTACCATAGGGTCTTGACTACAGCTTTGTAGTACAGCTTGAAGTCCTGAATTTTAATGCCTCCAGCTTTGCTGTTCTTTTTCAGGACTGTTTTTGCTACATGGGGCCTTTTGTGGTTCCATACAAATTTTAGGATTGTTTGTTCCAGCTCTGTGAAAAATGCTCACGGTGTTTTGATAGGAACTGCATTAAATGTATGACTGCTTTGGGTAGTATAGATATTTTAACAATGTTTGTTCTTTTAGTCCATGAGCATGGAATGTTTTTCCACTTCTTTCTGTCCTCTTAAATTTTATTCATCAGTTTTCTATAGTTTTTAGAATATAGATCTTTTACCTCTTTGATTAGGTTTATTTTTTGGTATCCTAATGGCTCTGGTGCTAGCCATTGCAATTTTAGAACATCGCCCAAAAAGTAGCCATGTATCACTGGCAGTCACTCCCCATCCCACCAATACCCACCCCGCAGCCCTAGATAATAACTAATCTACTTTCAGTCTCTATGGATTTGCCCATTTTGGACCTTATATATATATACACACACAGACTCATACAACATTATGATTCCAACTTCTTTCACACAGTATGTTTCAAGTTTCATCTGGGTTTCTATATGTATTTTTTTTTATGACTGAATACTTTTCCATTCTGTGGGTACACCATATTTTGTTTACACATTTAGTGATGGACAGTTGGGTTGTTTTCTTTGTAACCTTTTGGCTATTAGGAATGATGATGAATGTTCATGTACATATAAAGAATTTTTTTTTTTTTGGTCAGCTAATTTATCCATAAGGTAGTTCGAAAGAAATAAAGAGACTTGCACCAGCTCACTTAACTAGGCAACAAAACAGGAAGACTATCCTGGCCTACGCCTTCTTGCTCAGTAACTTTTCTCTAGGCTCCACTGAGAACACTAAAGTTCACCTCTATGATATTTTTCATATTTAAGACATAAGTCCAAATCCCTTTAACTTCTGGATACTCTTCTCTGAAACTTCTCCAATTCCCTTCTTTCTTGATATAGCTTCCTATATCCTTCCCTATAAGCCAAAACTGCTTATAGTTTTCATGATACATATTTTTATGTAATCAAAAATAAAGTTGGACTAACCATATTACTGAACCAACAGAAAACAAGTACAAATTATACAAAAACATTTGCAGTTGTCAAATTAGTTAAAATCTAGTGATGACTTACCTTTATTTTACAAGCATGACTGGAAGACTCCAATTTTAAGTACTTTTTGTAGAAAATAATTTTGTGCTCACTAAAAAGAAAATAAAACTTAAGTTACTTTTAATTCTATTATTTTAAATAGTTACATTTAAAAATGAGTTGTTCCAAAAGAATACATAAAGAAACAGCAGAATCAAAAAATTCAGAAAACAAACGGATGGTTGCCAAAGGGATGGGCAAAATGGATGAAGGCCAGTGAGAGACACAGGCTTCGCGATAAAGAATGAATAGGTAGTAGGAATAAAAAAGGTTCAGTATCGGAAACTTCGTCAATGACACTGTAACAGCCTTGTATGGTAACAGAGGATACTCAAATAGCATGATCTCACTGAGACTGTACTGGTGCTGTATGGTAACAGACGGCAGTTTTCTCCTGGTAACAGATGGTAGTTAGACCTGAACACCTTACGGCCCATAAAGGTGTTGAATCACTACGTTATACACCTGAACTAACGTAATGTTGCATGTCAACTGTTCTCAAATAAGGAAAAATTGTTTCTGAGCCATTCCTTAAATCCTGGGATTGAATCGGGGTAGAATCTTTGCATCAGAACCTGGAGAAAAATCACGCTGTAGCAGGCTGAACTGTGTGTAGGTCGCAGACTGGTGAGGCACAGTCTTGGCCTGGGCACCACTGGTCATGGGCTTCCTTTCAGAAAAATGTGTTCACTTCCAGACTAACTGCCAAACTGCCTCTGAAAACAGGCCACCGCGTGTTCAGGGAGAACGGCAAGAAGGGGCAGTAAGGAAGGACTGACGGCCTGGAGTCCGCACAGTGCACCCGGTCTGCGAACTGGTCGGCTCCACGCAGCCCCCCGCCGCACGGGGCCGGACGCCTCCACCCCGAGCGCCGTGGGCGAGGGGCTCGGACCGTCTCCGGGACGCTCAGGGGAGACTCCCACTGCTCCGGGACCGGCCCGCGCCAGGCCACCCGCCAACAGCACCGCAGCTCGGAGAGCCCCGCGCTCACAGACCTGTCGCCCGGGTCGC
Source organism: Mustela nigripes (assembly GCF_022355385.1). Classification (NCBI taxonomy): domain Eukaryota; kingdom Metazoa; phylum Chordata; class Mammalia; order Carnivora; family Mustelidae; genus Mustela; species Mustela nigripes. The sequence goes on from NC_081560.1 coordinate 183,477,771, forward strand.
CGCACACGGCCTTGCCCCGGCTGGTGCCGCAGTACTCCTCTCCCACGTACACCTCCATGTTCCGGGCCGAACTCAGAAGGCCGACGGCCACGACCTCCTCGCCCCCGCCGGGCTCGCAGCTCAGGTGAAGGAAGCAGGGCTGCTCCCCGGGGCCGCTCGGGCCGCTCTTCAAAACCACCGGCTCGCGGCTGAAAGGAAACGCGTCCCGCGCGCTCCTCAGTCGGCGCGTCCGAACCCCGCTCGCGACCCTCTGGCCGGGCCGCGGGTGCTCCCGACCCACTGCGTCGACACGGAGGGCCCCGCGCCTGCCCAAGCACCGCCAAGCACCGCCCGACGCTCGGCACAGATTCGCCGCCCACCGCGTCTTCCGCCGCCGCCGCCACCCCCCGCACTCCCTTCTCCCGACCGGGAACGTCCCCGGGCCCCTGCGGCGCGCACCGGGGAGGGGGAGGCGGGGGCCGGTGCCGACCCCGCGGAGGTGCGGGGGCCGGGCCGCCAGCCCCGCGCCCGGCACTCACGCCCCCGGCCGCCGCTCCCGGCCCAGACCCGCCGCCCGCTCCGCTCCCGGATCCCGGGCCCACACCCGCTCCCCGCACGGCCCCCGCCTGCCCTCCCGGCCCCCCGAGGAGCGCGACCGTCCCGCAGCGGCGGCCCCAGTCCCCGCCGGCCCGGCGCACCCCGCGGCAGGCGGCGTCAGCGGTTCCTCCCGGTCCAAGTCCCGGGCGCCGAGGTCAGCCCGGGTGAGACGGAGGCTGTGGGCCAGGACTCCGCGGGCCGCATCCCAGGAAGAGGCCAGCATCGGGCGGCGGGTCAGTCCCGCGTCCTCGCCCGGGGTCTCCATTCAGCCTCCCCCAGCCCAGGCCGAGTCCGGAACCTCTCTTTCAGGGCTTGCGTTTCCGCCAGGACAGAAGGGAGGCGAAGAAGGAGAGCGACTTCCGGCTCGGCTGGCTTCAAACCTAAGACCGGCCGCTTCTCGCCCAGTGGGGAAGAAAACCAGGTGCCGGAGACACGCATGCGCGCGCCGGTCGGCTTCGGCCACGCGCTTCCAAACCTGCGCGGTGGAAGAACTCGAGGGCGGAGCATGCGCCCCGACGGCTCCCGGGCCTAGGGCTGGAAGTGTGCGCAGGCGCGGCGCGGGCGCGGGGGAACCGGACCGTTTTTGCACGTGGGCCCGCGGACATGGCAGGCCGGGGCTGTGGGCGACGGTTGCCGGGCGGCCCGGGAGGGTCAGTCTAATGAGGAGAGTCAGTGGTCAGGTAGGAGTGGTGCGGTGGCCGCACGCGCCGCGTTGGGCCTGCTGCGGACCGTCGGTCTGTCTGCGGTGGACGCCGCTGCCTTCCTGCCCGCAGCAGCGGAGCGGGCGGCGGGTGTGTTAGGGTCGAGAAGACCTCAACCTAGGGAGGCGCAGAGGAACGACACCAAGGCAGCTCTTTCTGCAACAGCACGGGCTTTATTGTTCCAGCATGCTGGGGCTCTGCAACATACCCGAAGATCAGGCAGAGCCTGAGAGCCCCATCCAAGGGAGTATGGGGTTTTTATATCGTTTTTAGACAAAGGCTTGGTACAAAGCCACAATCACAGTGACCTCTTTACACAGTTACAGTTCCTGGTATGCTCTGCACAGTTTACATTTTTCAGTTAGCCATGTCTTATCGTCCCGGTGTAGCTGGGAGGCTGTGAAGCCAGGACAAGACAGTTCTCTTCTTTCTAAACCACAAGCATAATTCAAGGACATCTCTTAAGCAGGGACCGTGGTGCTCAGGATGTGGGGCCTCGGGGGAATGGAGGGGAACACAAGGGGAAGGCCATGCTCCTGTTTCTCAAGGTTCAACCCGCAAAGCAGCAGAGCAGTTACAGAAAAGCAAGTTAGAAGCTCCACACAATTGAACTCTTTCAGCTCTGGATCTCTTCAGGTGGGTGGTTTCGGGCCTCAGGCGGAGGTTTGCACAGCGTCCCGGACTCGTAGGGTAGTGGCGGCGCTGGCGGGACGTGGCCGAGTCCGTGAAGCGCTGGCGTGAGGCCCAAACGCCAACGGGGCTGACCTCGCGTCCAGTGGCCTCAGCGCTGGAGGGGAGGAAAGAGTGGGGCCGGCTTCTCGGCGCTCTGGTGGAGGAACTTCTGAGCTGGATTTTACGTTTGGGTCCCGAAAAGTGGAGCAGATGGAACTTCCTAGTTGCCCCTCGGGGTATAGGAAGGTAACTGGTGCCTCCCCACCACCTCCACCCAGTCCCCATCCTGGAAAGGCTTGTGCAGATGAGTTTTTCATCTTTTGAAATAAAAAAGGGAATTCGATCACAGATAAGTTCCAGAGTCCCTAAATGTAAAGGTCCTAGGACGTTTATGAAGATTTCCAGTACTCCAGATTCGTTTTAGGTCATCTCCGTCAGTTTTTCCATTCTATATATCCTGCTTCCTGTGGTCATAAATGTCCATTCGTGTTAACAATTTGGGGAGTCCTAAGGAAAATACACTTTTCTTCAAAAACACCTATCTTCAATTAAAGGAAAGAGATCAATGTTACCAGCTGGATTTTGACTTCCTTAAATAGGCTGAATGACCAGGAGTCAAAAAACTAAAGACTGTGGTTTACCCTTCTCTCACTCCGATGCATTCAATAAATCAACAGGTCTTGGTTCTCTTTCTTTCTCATTCTTCTTCATCTATGGGTCTTTTGTTTATAAGCACTAACTTTCATCTGAACAATTCCTGGAGTTTCTTTACTGTCATAAGCCTTCATTCTCATAACCTCCATTCCATCCTCTGCACTGCCGTCTTTTTCTTCTGGTTCTTGATGTCATCGTCACCTTTACTGCTTAGCATGACTTACAAAGCGCTTTGTACTGTGACTCTTGCCTGCCTCTTCCCACACACTGCCTCCCTGCCACACGCACACATACTTTCCCCTCCAGGTGGAATGCCCCTTTTGCGGGTATGTAGGGAATATCCTGTTTATTATTCAAAACCAGGTGATAGTCCCTTTCCTATAGGATTAAGCTAATTCCTCTGTACTATACTTGCCCTTTTTAAGTATGTCAAGAAAAACCAGAGCTGGATGGTAAAAAAACCATTTTATTCAGAACTACGACATTGAGAGAAAGAGGTTCATAAATAGAAAGAGGCTCCATTCTGAATATAGTGTTGGCAAGTAGGAATTTATGCCCAAGGAACAGGTGGGGAGTCTGGTGGAAAATTACTTAGAGAAATCATCATGGGTTAGGCGAGTTCTGGCTAAGCCAGCCTGACAGAATTTTTGATGATGAGATGCCAGGATGATCAGACAGCACCTGGGGGATGATGGAGGATGAGGAATCTGGAGTGTACTCCCCATCAAGGTGGTTATAGAAACTTAAATCCTTAAAAGGATTAACTTGTTCAAAACTTGAACATTCCTTGGGCGCCTGGGTGGCTCAGTGGGTTAAGCCGCTGCCTTTGGCTCAGGTCATGATCTCAGGGTCCTGGGATCGAGTCCCGCATCGGGCTCTCTGCTCAGCAGGGAGCCTGCTTCCTCCTCTCTCTCTGCCTGCCTCTCTGCCTACTTGTGATCTCTCTCTGTCGAATAAATAAAATCTTTAAAAAAAAAAAAAACTTGCACATTCCCAAAAAAAGACTTGCAGTTGCCCAGCTCCTGAAAATATCCTCTCAGCTGTTAGAATATCCTGCTTGATAAAACTGCCTTTTAACTAGAAAGACAGTTAAAGATGGGGTCCCACCATCTCTAGGTCATGCTAAACAATACGATTTATGATGAAGGGTCACATTCTATTAGATTGACTTCTGAAAGGGTTGAAAACCGAATAACGTCAGCACACGGGTGCTCTCTGCCTACATGACTGACCCCCAAAGACTCTGAGATCATGACCTTAGTCAAAATCGAGTTGGATGCAACTGACTGAGCCACCCAGGTGGCCCTGTAGAGTTTTATTAGGGGATAGTGTTCAAGAGTCTTAGTAAAGAGAATAATTTAAAAATAAAACTAAGGGAAGAGATTTCTTTAAAATACAAATAGAGGTATTAGGGATAAGGTAGGTACGAATCACATAACTGTGTTTTGTTGCCGTGTGTGCCTTACAACAGATTCTTAAACACTTTCATTTTAAGACCCCTTTATTCCCTTAAATTACTGAAAACTGCAAAGAGGTTTTGTATGTTTTATCTTCATAATTTAAAAAAATTAACTTGTTCTGCTTGAATCTACAGTGATGTATACTGATGGGAATGAATCCAGTAAAAAGTAGACTGAAGAAGTAACCAGCATGAGTAATATGGGATCTGTGGAAGAGTCCACGCCAGCTTCAGAATACCTGACTTAAATTGAACTTTTGTAAATGGACTGTTGCATGGGACTGTTTGATCCTACTTTCTTGGGGATGCAGCAGTGACTTCTGGGTGAACCATCTCTTCTTTTGGTAAATTTATAAGGAAGGAAAGTAGCATGCAAGCTAAATGAACCATAAGATGTATATTGCTATTCTTTGTTTTTGTGACACTTGCACGTTCTGAATAAGTAACATATCAAAAATTCTACAGAATATGCTCATAACTCATTTTTGAACACTCCTCTGAAAAGTATTCATCTTTATGCAAAATCACAGAATTTTGAGGTATGTTAATGTTCCTCTAGGGATAGGTTATAATACTGGATTTCAGGATAAGGGAAAACTATAAAATCCTTATACCAGTTTTACTTCGGATAGCTGTCCTTTTATATATGATATAACATGAACAGCCAAGGTAAATTTTCTTAATTGATAGTTAAATTTATCTCCAAATGCTATGCAGTCATTGTACTTTTCTCACTTTCCTCAAATAAACTATGAGTTTTTTTTTAACTGCAGAAGATGTCTTTACATGTGGATACCCAGCATTTAACACAGTATCTGGTACACAAGTACCAAACATTGAGTAATTTTCACAGTGTTAAAATATAGCTCATTTATTAGACTGTTGAGTTTGTTTTAAACATCTTTTTAACTATTTAAAACATAGAGCAATCGTAGGAAGTAAGGAAATAGTGAGAAAGCTCATTGGAATTTTCTTCCAGGGGAGTTGTTCTGAAAGCTTAAGAAACCATGAAGGACAGTGACATCTGTTCCGTCGTTGTTACTATGAATCGGATGTTGCCCCAGATCCTCCTTTATCTTAGCAGAACTGCTTTTTGTACCTGTGGTCTTTCCTCAGCCACTTTGGTGGTTCTTAGAGTTAATGAAATTAATGATTATTCTGGTCTTAGTGCCCACTCTCAGTACAGTAGATCATTTACACGCTTTCACATACCACATTTACTCACCTCACCATACCCGGGGCAGAGTAGTCTTGGAGAAATCAGAAAAACACTACATATTGTAAGAATAGTTGCAGATCTGGTAACATTTCAGTATGTGGCTCACATTTTAGGTTACCTTTGTTAAGTTTTTAAAAAACTCAGTAGGAAGTTAAGATTGGTGATGTGAAGATGATCCAACTGGAAATGATATTGATAGTATAGAAAAGGAGCCAGTAAGCTCGCAAGTTTTACAGCGGCCTGAAATTTACAGGAGTTTTTGAAATGGGTATGAACAGATACCTCGCTGGAGAGCAAAGAAAGTTCTTTTTCACAGGCCTTTGAGGAGTTGGCAGCTGAGGGGACAAGCACTTACTAAATGTCTACTGGGTTATGGAATAACATGTCTTAGTTAATCTCGTAATGGGAAGTGAGAGTGTGCAGAGGTTGTGAATGTCAGGTTTGCAATGCCATGTTTGGGTTAAGGTAAAGCAGGTCAAGGTACTTTTTTTTTTTTTTTTAAAGATTTATTTATTTATTTGAGAGGGGAGGGGCAGAGGGAGAGAGAGTCTTCACACTCCCCACTGAGCAACTCGCCCGATGGAGCTCAATTCCACAACCCTGAGAGCATGACCTGAGCCAAAATCAAGAGTTCTGACACTTGATAGACGAAGCAACCCAGGCGCCCCAGGTCAAGGTATTTTTAAAAGTTGGACTAGAAAGGGGTTCCAGAAGGCTTAGCTCTAGGAATTAGTAAAGAAAAAAGAAATTGGCAAAAGAGGTGAGGAGTGAGGTTTTACTCCCATAAATGTGATTAAGGAAATCAGGGCTTTGTCAAGCTAGATTGTTAGCGTTTCTGTTGGCAACTAAAGAACTTGAGTGCTGAGTTAGCAGGAAACAGTGTTAACCAGAGGACCCCTGCTTCTGAAGATACTGGGGATTGTCAGAAGGTGGAATCTCAGAGTTTCTAAGCGCCCCTCTGCAGAGTTATACAGATCAGGAGACTGAAACCCAGAGGAGTCACACATAGCTCTTTAAGTTCACTTGCTCTCAGATTAATATAGTTCCCCTTAAGGACAGGCAGCTGACTCAGAATGAACTGAAAGCTCTCGTGAGAAGAAACAAAGCTTCCAACATGGGACAATTAGCTGAGGCAAAAATTGAAATTGGGTGCTGAGCACTTCCTACAACCTATGTGGTAGTCAGTCCCAGCAAAGGTCCTGGGCAATGCCCAGGGTTCTGAGGGCCAGAACTGATGGACTAGAACTAGGAAGGGGAGGCATGTCATGCAGTCTCACCGCGGGTTCAAAGCAGACTGACTGCTCCAGCATGAAGGTTACTGACCAACCTCCTTGCTTCTGAGGATCAGAAGGAAGGGAATGAGGACAATCGAGGCTGCACTTAGAGTGCCATGTGACAACCAATCTAAGCGTGATTTAAATCAAGTTTAACATCGTAAATAGGAGGGATCTGTCCCCTTCAAATTATGTTTGTATGTGAGGTAAAATGGGCCACAAATGTCTCTTGAGGATGGGATTGCTTTTTGGTCCCGTCTGTTGCCCCCTGTAACTACTGCAATGACACCAACGATCAGATCAGTCTGAATGTAGGTACTAGATCTACCAGCAATGAAAGTTTGGGTCCTTTCCCTCCCCAAAGTTCTTAGTATGCTCAGCTTTTTCCTTAAACCAGCTGAGGTGGGAGGGAACGAAGGTGGAGGTCAGTAAGCAAGGCTCTTGAAGTTCTAAATAGCTCTCTGCTCAGGCTCAATAAATGAACTGGATTTCTGCCCAAAGTACTATATCTTCATTGCTAAAGCCATTTGAACTGTGGGCACTCTGACTCAGCAGCCACCCCCATACTCACTCTCCCCTGGGGACCTTGGGCTTGCTGCCCCACTGGCACAACATTCCTTTCTCGTTCTTGCACTGGACCGATGACCAAATCCTGAAATGACTATGTTTAACCCAGGGCTCACCTTCAAGAGAAAATGTATGTGTACATCCTCTGTAGTCAAACTATCAGATTTAACATTGCATTATTGATTGTATTGCCCCCCCTTTATTGATTCTAACCTCCTCTGCACACATTTTGAACACATCACTTTGTGACTAAGAAGTAATCCCCTTTAAAATAAAGTGATAGTTAGAATCCGAATTCAGCTTCTCTACATCCCAACTCCATACAAGAACTTTCTACCGCCCCACAGCCTAGTACATCTCCTTGAACACTAGAATACCTACGGTCCTCTGCATGAATACACTGGAACGGAGGTCTGGGGATGTTCCTGTCCTGTCTCCACCTCCTCACACTAGCCGCCAACTCCGGGCGCGGTAGCCAGTGTTTCCCCTGCCCTGCACCTGTCGCATTTAGGAGGGTCAGTGGAGCGCGGACGAGGGACTGTCGACTCCGCCTTCCATTCTAACAGCTCTTGACCTTTCAAAGACCGCTGGGGGAAGACGCTCAGAGTCTCTTCCGGGATTTTCCAAGCACCTCGCCTTAATGAACCCGAGGTGCAATTCTCGATGGCTCGCAAGTTTCCAGCAGGGAGGATAAATCTGACCACTTAAGTCCAACTCTCTGACCCTTCGGGTAACGTCCAGGAGTCAGGAAACGCATGGCCGTGGTCCCCAGCCTAGAGGACTCGCCCTACAAAAGGAGCTCGGCACCAGCGGTTCCAGTGGCCACGAGGAGATCGCGGAGCCCGCCGGACCGCGCACCGTGTGGGGATCGGAAGACGCGCCGGTCCGTCCCTCCCGGCCCCAGGCGGCACAGCCACTGCGCGTGCGCGCTGGGCGGACGGTTCCGGAGACGGGGCTCCCCGCCGCCTTCCGTCTCCCGCGACAGCATGAAGACCGCCGAGGACGCCAGCGGTGCGCGCAGCGAGGGGCCGCGGGAGGTGGGCCTCTGCCTTCTCTGCGGCCTGCCGGCAGCAGGAAAATCGACCTTCGCGCGGGCCCTCAGCCACCGGCTGCGCCAGGAGCGGGGCTGGGCCGTCGGCGTGATCACCTATGATGACGTCATGCCGGACGCGTTCCTGGAGCAGGCGAGCGCGCGGCCATTGGTCAGCACGGGGGGCGGGGCCGAGAGCCCGGTCGTGGACGGAAGGGGGGGTCCCACTGGATGTGGGACTGCACCTGGTGTGGGAGGGGCGCCCCGATAGAGCGGGAGAGACCCGGATTCGGGAGAAGTGGAGCTGGTTTAGCGCAGACGCTGCTGACTCCATCTTAGAGTAATTCCTTGTGGAGATCTGTGTGGCTCTGTGGGGCCTGTTCGTACTGTCCCTTCTACGGAGGGAGGCTCAGGACCGCGCAGGTGTCGCCAGCGTGCAAGAGGGAGCCCCCGCCCCCGTGGTCAGGGATGCTCTCGAAAGATCCTTGGGGAAGACTGGTCTTAGGAAGGGGCGGAATCTCTTAAAAAAGTCAACACAGCCCGTTTAACATGCAGCCACGGGCAAATCTTTGTGGATCTATTATAAGTTTATACAATTTGCAGAAAAAAAATTTTTTTAAGAAGAAGGATACAGAATTATAAATAACAAAGTTCCTAGGGTCCCTCCAGTGATAGTAGAAAGTGGCTGTACAAATGAAGGGTCTGGCCTCTGAAGCTCACTCTTCATTCATCTCAGGGTGAATCTGCCTCCGCCAGCATAGGAAAAGATGATGGCCACAGATGAAGTAATGGGCTTCTGTTCAGTGACCAGCTTGCACGTTCCAGCTGCACACTTGAGGCCTTCAAATCACACTCAGCACAGTGAGGTGCATCCCCTTGGAGAAGCATATAAAAACAGAGCTCTCGGGGGGAGAGTAAATTTATATCACCCATCTCACTCTCTATAGCAGATCCTCTGACAGATCCTGAAAAATTAAATTATGTTTGTCGTTTAATACCCTAGTGTAGATGGATGCACGTAAATAATGTGCAAATATGATGTGACTCCACTCTGTAAATATATATGTACAAATATAGTCTGTTTGCTGGATGGAAACATTTTGGACTGCTCCAGCAAGATTATATATACTTTTCCTATTCTTTTTTTAAAAGATTTTATTTATTTATTTGACAGACAGAGATCACAAGTAGGCAGAGAGAAAGGTAGGCGGGGTGGGGGAATCAGGCTCCCTGATGAGCAGAGAGCCCGATGTGGGGCTTGATCCCAGGACCCTGAGGTTGTGACCTGAGCCGAAGGCAGAGGTTTTAACCCACTGAGCCACCCAGGTGCGCCATACTTTCCTATTCTTGTTTAATTGTGAGGCAAATGCAGTATCAAGTCCTGGACAGCACTAGATTTAGTTGGACGGTAGTATTTTCACCACTTGAGGGAAAGCTGAAAGCTGTTGATAGGGATTGTTGTATTGCTGGGCTTTTTCCTCCCTTTTATTATCTTTTTTTCCACTCCTCCCTACAATGAAGCCCTTGGGACTCATTTAGTCACCATGGGTAACCTTCTAGAAGATCTTGTTTCCTTTTCAGTAAGTTTAAGCGATGTATTTGTTGTCTCTGATGTAATCTCAGTGATGTGGCAGGGCATGGACAGGCGGGAGAGGGATCCTTTTCTGGTGTTCCTATGTTTTCTCCAGCCTAGACCTTATAACTCTGTCCCTGCTATCCACAGTCCTTGAGCAGCACAAGATTACCTGGATTCTCGAGTTACTTATTCTCTTCCCTTCCGTCTACCTTCTCTTGTCGTTCCCCATCCTGTTTCAACTCTGTTGTTAGCCTGAAATCTTTTCATCTTGCCCCACACACCTTTCAGCTGATCTTTTCCGTCCACAACTTTCCTCATTTCAACGGCAAACCAGCATAGCTCTCTAAGCCAGACTATTTTTATTTCAGCAGGATATTGATTTTGGCTCCTCATTTCTCCTGGAGGGTAACAGCGGACGATTGATCTAGCAGAGAAATAGAGATGTGAAAGCAAATGCCTAAACCCTCTGCTAGAGCAGGATGCCACGTAGGCAAGGGAGCTTCTGAGCTGCCTCCTGTGTGACTGAGTCTGAGGAGACTTCAGAGGACTTAACATCAGGGAGTAGGAGTTGGTGGGCAGAGGAAACCATGTATACTGAGATACAGAGGCATGACAGAACAGGTTGTGCTCAGAGAATTCCAAATGGTGCAGCCCTGTGAGCTGAAATGTTCATGTGCGGTGGGTGGCAGTTAATCGTGACCACCCTGCTGGCCAGAGCCCGGCACAAGTTGTCATTCTTCCATCTTTTGCAGCCATCACACTGGAAATTGCTTCGACAGGAACTGTTGAGGTATCTGGAATACTTCTTGATGGCTGTCACGAACACGTGTCAGATGTCTGCCCCACCCAACAGGACTGCAACCATGTGGGAGGATTTTATAACCTGCTTGAAGGATCAAGATCTGTTATCTTCTGCTGTGCTGGAAACCCAGTCTTGCTACCTCTTAACGAAGACTGCTGTTTCTAGACCTTTGTTTTTGATTTTAGATGACAACTTTTATTATCAAAGTATGAGATACGAAGTCTACCAACTGGCTCGGAAATGTAATTCAAACATTTTTTTTCTTATACACAGACACTTGTTTGCATATCAAAATCATCATCATTCTTAGTGAGAATTTAATTGGATGGGGAAGTTAGTATCGTTTTACTTAATTTTGAAGCTATATGTTCAGCTTTGCAAATGGTTTTTCTTGCTGCTGCCAGTATCATTTGTCTAATTTGTTTATGTCGCAGTTTGGGGAAAAAAAAAAAAACAGTGCACCAGTAATTTTGTGGTTTAACATTTTCAGATTCATTAGGCTTCTGCCAGCTCTTTTTAGACTGTTCTCTCGAGACCTGTTTGCAGAGGAATGATCAGAGACCCCAGGCTCTGCCTGCCGAGACCATCCACCTGATGGCAAGAAAGATAGAAAAGCCCAACCCTGGGAAAAATGCTTGGGAACACAACAGCCTCACAATTGAGAGTACGCCGTGTTCTTCTGAGGCCAGGTACCCCACACAAAGCTGACCTTCACCGGCTGCCTCCCTGAGCCCAGCCAGCTGTGCTCCTTGCTTGACTCATGGTCCCTTGCTTGGTTAATCTTTCCACAAGTGCTGGAGAGAGATTGTTGTCTTCCCTTTATGGAGAGGAAGCAACTGAGTGAGAAAGTTACTTTGCTCAGAGTCCTCAAGCTTGCGGCAGCTGAGATGTGAACCCGAGTTTGTGTGCAAATGTGAGCTCTCGTTAAGACTGTGTTGTTGTGAGAGATCAGAGCAGGGCATGCAGAGTAGGGCACATCTTTGAAACTCTCGCTACAGCATTAGTGCAGCCTAAAGAGTTTGCCTGGTCATTTTCCTCTAGAAAGAAAAAGGGTAAGAGGGGCAGAGTCCGAATTTTGCCTTAAACCTCCCTGTTGTTACACTGCTGCGTGTGTGTGAGGCTTCTGGGCTGAAGTGCTGGTGCTTCCGACCATGGTCTGTGTCTTGGGAGTTCTACAGCAGCACATTTCTAATGGAATTTTCACTGCTGATGGAAATGTTCTCTATTTGTACCATCCAGAGTAGTGCCTGCAGGGCACCTGTGACCGTTGAGCTCTTGAAACACAGCCAGTGCCTCTGAGGGCCAAAGTTTAAAATTTTATTTTAATTGCTTTAAATGTAAATAGCCTCTTGTGGCTAGTGGCTGTTGTGTCCGACAGCAGAGTTCCAGAGCCGTATTCCCCAAGTCTCCTCAGCCCCTGCCTAACTGCTGTCCATGGGGCATCAGCAGGTTTTTTTTTTTTTTTTTAAAGATTTGAGAGAGAGCATGAGTGTGGGGGGCGGGGGAGCAGCAGGCAGAGGGAGAGAGAGAAGCAGACTCCCCACTGAGCAGGGGGCCCAAGGTGGGGCTCGATCCCAGGACCCTGAGATCAAGACCTGAGTGTAAGGCAGAGGCTTAAGCAACTGAGCCACCCAGGTGCCCCAGATCAATTATTTTTAAAAGGCTAATTTTTTAAATTCACTCCTCAAAATGTTTAGTTCCAAGATATCGTTTCCACCCATTTCTTAATACATACTTGAACAGGCTAAAAAAAAAATGGACTTAAGTGACTGTTGTTTATAGGTTTATGAAATAAGCTACTGCTGAGGTTTCTAATTTTAACTTGTAATATCCTGAAACTTTGAGCAGGTGCATAACCAGCTGATTACTGCTCACTCTGGAATACTTGACATTTTTTTCTTTGGAAGTGAATGGCTGGTTGAGGCATCCAGGTATCTATCCCATGAGAGTGGCCTAATGTTCTCAATGCTCTGAGACAAGGGAGGGCCAGTTCTTGCAAAAAGGAAGGAAGAGTGTTTCTCCCATGCTTTTGCCAATGCTTACCACAGTCTGTTTTGTTTTGGGTCTTTGGAGCCTGGCCACCTGTTCTCACATGTCCAAAATAGTCACAGCACCAGTGAAGGGGGTGCTTGAAGCCTGGTAGCCTTGTATTAGAAGTTGAAAGATGATCTGACAAGCGTTCATTTTCCCGGCTTCTATAAAATACTACTTCACCACCACTGCCACTGGTAGTGTTACTACTCGCAGTACCAGCTGGTGAGCAGATAGATACTCTGTACTGGACATGTACTGAACGCTTCCTGTGTTTAATCTCATTCAGTCCCCACAAACAACTCTTGAGGATAAATGGAATTATCCCCATTTCATAGATGTGATGACCGGCAGGTAAGCCGGGTGACACATCCAGGTAGTAAGTAGCAGACCCATGGTTTGGACCCAGCACGGTCTCACTCACTCCAGCTCTTTTCAGCGTGAGAAAGATCATCTTGAAGTTGAGCTTCAACTCCCGCTGGCCTAAATTGTTTCAGTGGTTCCCTCTGCACTCGGAGTAGAATCCAGACTCCTTACCATGAAGCACGTGTGGTCACCCCAGTTAACTTTGCAACCGCATAGCCTACTACTTTCCCCCTTTGCCGCTTTTCAACCAAACCGGCCTTTGTTCCATGAACCGGAGGAGCTTGTTCTTGCCTCTGGGACTTTGCACTTCCCGCCTCTCGGCCCTTCCTACTTACTATGCGTCACTGCCTTTCCTGCCTAACTAACGTGAGCAGTGTTCGTTGGACGAACAGGCCACACTCTTTAACACCATCACTCTGCTTATGGTCTTCATTCATCCACTCGTCACTGTCTGAAATTATAACTTTTTGCTGAAGTAATGAGACAGACAATGCAGCCGTTAACCGGGCTTAGAGACGGTAGGGGTTTCACTGCACTTCCTGCTTAGCACACAGTGTCTCGTACAGTGTCTGTATTTTTCATATAAGAAGATACTCAGTAAAACGTCGTTAAATGAATGAATGAATTCACCCTCAGCCCTCCGTGGCCCCTTGGCCAGTGGGGAACTTCTCTAACCTACATTGGTAAAGAAACAGAGGCCAGAAGTACAGACTGAGTATCCTCCTTTAAGGGCATGAAGGTGAGCTATAGTGGGCTAACATTTAGCACTTAATGAGGGAAAAGAGAGAATGTCTTTTTCAAAGCTTATTGAAATGAGTCTTAAGAAATTAATATTTTTTTTAAATAAGAGGATTCTTTTGCCTTATAGTTTGTTTTAAGCTTCTACTTTTAGACTTTGAAAGTAGAAGGTAGCTTCCAAATTGTTTCATTTTCCCCCCTTTGGCTTAGGGCCTTTGGGTTACACCACTTTTATTCCTCTAGAATTCACTTTAGTGTTCATAAACACAACTTTTTGGTGTTTTTTTTTAAAGGATGTTTGATATAAAGATTTATTTTATCTCCCCTCTCTTTCTTGCAGCCTGAAGTTGACTGATTTATTGCTTACTGCTTTGGAGAATCCAGTAAAATATATTGAGGACAATGTGGAACAAAAGGTAAATCTTCCGGATACATTTAGCATAAATGAAAAGGCACCATTTTCGGAAGGAGGGTCTTTTTGAGCTGATTGTAAACCGTGGGTAAAATACGGAAAATGCGTGGCCACTGCCTTGGCGTCTCCGCCGTGTTCCCGCTTCTGCTCCTGGCTGTGGTGGGGCATCAGCTGGCCAGAGCCATTTGTCCAACCCTCAGGAATGTCGGAATCTGTTGCCATCACGCTGGTGTTGGTGACTTGAAATGGGCAAGGACAGGAATACGTGTACTGGGGACACGGACAAACACTGGAAACGGGGTGCGTTGCTGTTGTTGCTGGAGAGCCTGTGACTAGACATTCACCAGCACCCGCGGTCTAGACGGGCCCATCTTCTCGGGAAGGAGAACTGGAACCGAAAAGCCACCTTCATTTATCTTTTCGTCCCATCAAATCCGCGTCCTACTTTAGCCACCTCTTACAAAACTTGCCATAACAATGTCTGTGTTCCACAGGAAACAGACAGAATCATTTGTTCAACTAATGTTCTGCATCAAGCCGACCAGACGCTCCGAAGGATTGTCTCTCAGACGATGAAAGAGGCCAAAGGTATGCCGGGTGGTTGCCTGGGCTTTGGTTGGTCCGATGCTGCTGCTGTTCCTGTCCCCTTGACACAGCGGTGGCTTATTAGCTCTCAGTCCTCACCTTCACATCATGTTCCAGTTTCAGCATGCAATGTGGTTATGTAAAAACTAAATATCCGACCCCTGGAACAGGGTCTTCATCCGTCCAGTACATTTTTATTGAGTGGCTGCTCGGCACTAGGCTTTATTCTAGATGCCGGGGCATCAGGGAGCAGTGTGTTATACTGAGCAGACAGACGACAGACAAATATGTGAGTGTCTGCTGGTGCCCTGGAGAAACATAGAGTAGGGAAAGGCAATGCGGAGTGAGGGGAGAGCTGCTCTTTAAGGGTATTCTGGAAGGCTTCTCAGCGATGACATTTTAGCCGAGCTACGAATCCACGGAAGGAGCGGACACGCAGTCATCTGCCGGCGGATCGCTCTAGGCAGTGGCCACAAATGCAGGAGCCCAGAGGTGAAGTTGTCTGGTATGTTCTAGAGCAGAAAACGGGGCCATTGAGTTGGGTGGAGGAAGGAATGGGGAGAGGTGGTCAGGGCCCACCTGGCAGATGGGCAAGCTCAGTGTGTCTTCAGTCGGAACTTGAATGGAGTATGTGCTAGTTCTAGAACATAACTCCTTCAAGTTTTAAATATTTAAATATTGAACTCCTTGCTATATTTAAATTTTGATTTAAAAACTAATGTTAGCTTAACATTTCTTGAGTTTTTATATGCTAAGTGTCCCTATGAGGTGAGTGTAGTTTTACAGATAGGACATGAAGGTTCTGGGAGGGTCAAGTAACTTGCCCAAGGCGGAACAGCTCTAAGGCACTTGGACAGCCCGGGTTCAGAGTCAAGTCTGCTTCCCGTGTGTGCTTTCTGTTAGACTCCCTGTATCACCAGCTTTGATTATTAATACCTTTACAAAAGCTTAGAAAGTTGGAAAAGCAAACGGTACACTAACCATACAGTATTTTTCATACCCCCCCCCCTTTTTTTTTAACCACGATCCATAAGCGCATTTTCTCTTGTATCCTGGTGTGTGGTCCGGTACAAGAACATGTGCGCGCGTAGTGACAAATTTCACAAAGCCCTCACATGTGGAGTGAGCGCTACAACATTCTATTTGACTTCATTTTAGAAAACGACTGCCTGCAACCTGCATCTCACTTGTAGCTTACAGTCTGGAGTTCGGAAACCAGAGGCCTGGAGCAGAAACAGCAGCATAATTAGAGACAAAGATGGTTGTAGGAGTTCTCTCTCGGCCGTTTGCCGTTGTTGCTTTCTATATCAAATGAAGAGAAGAAGGGGGAATAGGATTATGCCCAAATCCCTCGACTCATTTTTCACCCATTAAAATGACACCTTTTCAGGTTTATTTATTTATGTGAGGGAGGTGCTTCTAGCTCCTGGATCCATACCCAAATGAAATAAAAAATTCAGTTCTCCTACCATCCAGAGAACATGAAAAGACAACCCACGTATCAGGAGAAGGTATTTGCGGATCCTTTGTCTCAGAAGAGACTTGTCTCCAAAATAGGTGAAGGACCGGTACCACCCACTCAGCGATACAGACAATCCCATTTTTAAAAATGGGCAAAGGGTCTGATAGACATTTCCCCAGGGTAGATACAAAGATGGCCAAACCATAAAGAAAACACAATTATCAGTAGTCCGCAGGGAGGACTCCTGAGCACACGCGCTGGGCCGGCCGGAATCAGGAATCAGGAATCAGGCCACGCGGGAATCAGGCGCGGGCGGGATGTGGAGAAGCGCAAACCCGGCCTGCTGGTGGGGATGTGAAGTGGTGCAGCTGCTTTGGCAAACAGCCGAGCAGCTCCTCAAACAGTTCAGTGGCACTACCGGGGGAGTGGGGGCAGCCCGCCCACTCCTAGGTATCTATCTGCTCAAGAAAATTGCCAACATATATTCATACCAAAATGTGTGCACAAATGTTTATCAGCATTATTCCTGGTGGCCAGGATGAACCCTGAAAACAGGATGCAAAGTGGAAGAAGCCACCACCCAAAGCCACGCTGCTTGAGTCCGGGCCTGTGAGGCGCCCAGAAGCGGGATACCTGGAGCCTCACGAGCACATCAGTGGTTGCTTAGGGATTCAGGGAGGGGCCGAGGCTGGGGTAGGCGGGTGGGAGCAAAGGGACGCAGGTTTCTGAGGATGAGCTGTTCTCGAATGGACGGTGGGGACAGTTGCACGTGCCTGCAGGTAGCCAGATCGTGGTTTAAATGAGTGAAGTGTATGGTTTGCCAGTTTAATTTCAGCAAAGCTGTTTAATAACATTACAGTCTTATTTTAGTGACATTACCCACGTGGCTGGTGGCTGCTGGGTGGGGTAGGACAGAACATCATCATCGTAGGAGGTTATAGATCGCAGGGCCCTGCTAGAGAGAATTTATCAGCTTCAAACCGAAATGTCATTGCCTAGTCTGCTTTTTGGCCTTTCTGCCTCTTAGTTCACAAAGACTCTAAATCACTATCTTGTCGACAATAAGGAAAATCCTTTTCAGGTTTATCTTTTCTGCTCTTGCGTTTTGTGGCCAGGTACTGAAAAGATCTGTTTGCTGTCACATGAATGTGACCTTTGTTTCTATAGGACACCTACTGGACTGTGATTATTAACTGCATACTCTGATTGGTTTGTCTGAAGTATTCAAATTCATTTCCTGATGTTATTAGACAGCCCAACCTGATTAGTTTACACAAATAATTGTAAGAGTATCTTTTCATTTTAGATGAACAAGTGCTTCCTTTCAACTTGAAGCTCCTAGCAGAGGAACTCAACAGGCTCAAAGCAGAGTTTTTGGAGGACCTAAGACAAGGAAACAAAAAATACCTGTGCTCTCAGCAAACCATCCACATATCAGATGTTATTTCTTTTTTTCACTATGAGAAAGACAACATTGTCCAGAAATATTTTTCAAAGCCACATTAAAACTTCTGAACTTCTGGGCGCCTGGGTGGCTCAGTGGGTTAAGCCGCTGCCTTCGGCTCAGGTCATGATCTCAGGGTGCTGGGATCGAGTCCCGCATCGGGCTCTCTGCTCAGCAGGGAGCCTGCTTCCCTTCCTCTCTCTCTGCCTACTTGTGATCTCTCTCTGTCAAATAAATAAATAAAATCTTTAAAAAAAAAAAAAAAAAAACTTCTGCACTTCCAATCAAATGTCTGATTTTGGTTAAGATTTTACAAACTAAAACAATTTTGTGTTCCTGGATGTTTTCTCGCCCAGTGATGGGAAATGCCAAAGACTTACTTAAAAAAAAAAAAAAAAAAAAAAGCAACAGTCTATTCTAAACACCCATTTGTCATAACAGAAATAACTTCAGTCAGTCACTTGTCAGACGTGACATGGGTAATTAGGCATCAGAAGCAGGCAGGCTTCCTCTGTTCTGTGCCAGAAACCTCAGGGTGGGGCTGGTGGGGACAGGGGTCTTGCTGAATGGATCCTCAGGAAAGCAGAGAGACTAGGAAGGAGACGAGAGGTGGGTACATGGAGCTGTTTTTGTCTTTAATTCATGTGACCGATCTCATGGGTAAGGCATTCTACAGATTCAAACCAATGCAGCCATAAAACCTTTTTCTTTCTTTCTTTCTTTTTTTTTTTTTTGTTAAATTTATTAACAGTTTACATACTGGAAAATTACTAAAAAAATTGGATCCTAGTTTTCAAAGAAGAAAAATCGAGATCAATAGAAAAGTGTTATTTTTTTTTTTATTCATGTATTACAAAAGCAAAGCTTCATTCACAATAGGAACTACAGACTGGATAGTTATTTCAGCATTGAACCGCTCTCTGGAATCCCTAAACAATATAGTGTTTTGCAACCAAAGTCAAGTTTTATGTTTTGCATACAAAATATGTTCTTTACATCAAAGTACATATTAACAAAAACAAGGTCTAGAAATCATATACCCTCTAAGACTACTTAAGGAAAAAGTCCTTAGCAGGGATTTTTTTTTAATAATACATCCACTTGATAAATATTTTTGTAGAACTTAAAATGAGGTGATATCTCAACATTTTTAAAGTAATATTCCCTTTGTCAAACGATTCTGCAGATGAATGGCAAACACTTATTTCTAAAATGAAATAGCAATGGAAAATATTCAAAGCAAAAGTCTAGCCTTTACTTGAATTTCAAGAAGTTGTAGCTACATACTATATTAGTAAAATCTGAAATGAAATTATTCCCTGTTAATCTCTTCACAGTTTCTTAAAAAAATATTAGTGGAGATAAATTATCTACCAACTTTAAAAATCTAAACTTATGTTCACTGAACAAAAATACATTTAGTTTCAGAACATTGCCTGTTAACAGCAAAGTACTATAAATAGTTCACGTTCAGCTTTTCCTAGCAGCTCATTTCTATAAAATATCTGATTAAAAATAAAATGGGAGAAATGTATTCAACACTTAATGGAAGATAGTATCATCTTTCCATGTATAAAATTTTAACTCACAGAAAATTTAAATAAAAATCCTAAATCTTTTTAAAAATACAATACTAAAAAAGTTTATAAGGTAGATTTGATTCAAAAACTTTAGTGCATTTAGAATTTATGGTAGCTCTCAAGCATTGACACCTTTGGAATACCAACTGTGCTCTTTTTAAGTCATAAGAAAATTAGAATTATACATTCTAGTTTATAATTATGAAAAAAAGATATTTTCTGTTTAAATTAAAATGTACCTTCAAAACATCTATCTTTAGTTGCCAGAAAAGAAGTGTTTGTCACTATTTGGCCCAGAATATAAATTTAATAAACTGGTTTTAACAAGAGGGTTCTTTCTCTTTTAATGAACGCCTTCATTTTTCTATCTTGGGGTATTGCTTTTATGTGAAAAATAAAAGTGAGAAGGAAGAAAATAATTACAAAATCTTCCAAATGACAGCAACCTGTTTCTTTCTGGCAATAAATAAATACTAGAGCCAAGTTCCACATTTGGAAATGGTTGCATTCAAGCTGATCTAAGCAATGAGTGATTTAAGCAACGAGAAACTCAACTGTAGATTTAGAAGCCTCAGGCAGAGGAGAGTTTGGACAGACTCCTCACTGCTCTTTGAACAATGCTGTTGAGGTTAGTTTCGACTGGATATTAAACCATGAGAACTCATTTTAATGGCTTTCTAGCATTCGGAAGGGAGGGCAGAAGATCCATTAACTTGGCCCGTGGGGGTTCTGGTGGACGCCTACCATCAACACTTCCCTTTTTCTTTACTATAGAAGAGTGGAGGTCCTGTTTGCTTAATAAATGCTTCATAGTTGGGATATTCTCTTTAAGAAGCCAATTAGCAACACTTTCAAGATTTGAACCAAATTAAAAATGAAACTTTTGCAAAGTACACGGAAACCACAGTTAGTAACAATATATTTTATTGTTTGACCAAGCTCTCTTCAGAGTAAGCTAGTTATTACACAATATAAAAACAATAGCCTCCTATTCAAAATTATTCTAGATTTAGCAAGTCTTATTTTTGTAAACAAATATCACATTTAAATGCATTTTATATCTATTTTCCCCTTTTGTACCCTTTCCTACTAAGGTGACAACTCAGTCTCCATATAGTTTTGTCACTGTCCATGAAAAACGGGCAGAACTGCAGATTAGCATTACAAGCTCAAGTCACAGCAAATATTTTAAATGGCCAATTCTGAAGGGAAAACCAGGATTTGTTTTGGACACGTTTTCATCTTTTTAAGTATTACTTCGCCATCCTATTTGCCCATGTGTTTCTACACCCACCTCTTCTTGGAAATTATAGGCAGTAAATGGACAGAAGGCAGGAAACGGAAACTTCAGAGATTTTTTTTCTTTTGAAGGACCGCATTTCCAAGGAATAAGATGGATGACTCCCACTGTACCTCTTTGGTCATCAAAGGAATAGGAGGAATAAGAGATTCTCAGTGTACTTATTAAACTCACCCGACACTAATGACGTCAGAGTGAAGAATTAAAAGGTTCAAATTAAAAGGAAAAAACAAAAAGGCATCTTTAAAGATAATCCTCTGATGTTTCTAGCATTCTCATGTGGTTTTTACAATAAATCAGAATAAAAAGAATCCAATGGAAAACTTGACACATATTTAAATTAGAAATTGCATAAACAGGTATTTTAAGTATTAAACCCATTCCATTTAGGTTTCATTTCTTTTCAGAACTTTTACCTCATATTTTTCTAACTTGAATTTAAAAAGAATGACCTGTTTTGCATTTCCCCTTAAGGAGAAAAAAAAAAAGGATCTGCTACCCTGACTAGCTCTGTGATCATCAGGTGGAAGGAATGTACTGCGAACATTCCGCAATGTGAACAAAACAGCACATTGACAGAGAACGAGGTTAAGGGCAATTCCTCTACCAAACACTGCAATCAACTGTTCATAACAGACTTTGTTAAGAGACGGTAATTCTACCATGTTGAAATATGGCGGAAATAATATCTAGCTTTGATGTGTATGTTGAATACCAAGTATCAGTAAGCTCAGAAGTGTTTACAGACCGCAAGCATGGGGAATTTAAATGATACCTGTTAGGGTTACGACTGCACTCCAGTTCTCAACCGTCTAAGTGAGAAGAAGAAAACAGACTCCGGTGTGTCTCACTGCTCTAATACATAAATGAGCCTGACCAGGTATTTATAGAAAAAAAAAATTTTGTTTCCACTGTCAAACTTTTCTATAAATATATAGACTTTAAATTAGCAGACACCTTATTAGAACGACCCCCCGCCGAAAAAAAAAACCAACAAACAAAACTATAAAACACAAAATGGTAAAACCAAGTAAAGCATAATGTGATTAGTTTCAATCAGTGTTGGTTATGCTGTCCCCTTGCAAAATGACAGGCAAAATCATACTTGTTTTTACATTTGCAACCACATATGTTACACTGAAAAGGATTTTCATACCCATGACATCCCATATGAATAGTGTAAAGGATATTGTCGGCAAAGTACATATCACAGTGCTGGCAGTGGTGCAGAAGCTGCGGGTCCTGGACCGGCAGGGTCGGAGCTGGAGTGCTCGGCTGGCTGTTTCCTATGCTGGGGGTACTCGTGTGGGCACTTGGTTCACTGCTCGGACCCGCCACTGGACTGTAGTTCCTCTGACTATGTGACGGCCGAGGTTCAGGGCTTGTGGGAGAGGAGCTCTGTGGGATACTTGCTGACACGGCGGCAACCACTGCTTGGGCAGAGGGCTGCTGCATCAGGAAAGGCTTCTCATCGGGGCAGGGAACTACGTCAGGAGACGCAGGGTTTTGGTTTTCCGGTGGCAAACTAGACAACTGTCCTGCCAGAGTTGAGAGCTGATTTAAAGGGTTGTCAACCATGAGTTCTTGGGGGTCCCTTGGTAGGCCACCAGCTGATGTTGTTTTTGCCATACTTTCATAGGAGTCAGTCTGGATATTTGGGATTTCATGGGTAAAATCGTTAAGGTAGTCTGGCTTCTGAACCACCATGGAAGGTGGACTTAAGTTGATTAATGCTCTTCTGCTATAGCCCAGATTGCTTGTTTTCTTCTGTAAAACTCCCCACATTTTCTTGCTGCTTAAGGAAGACCTAGTACCTTTAATTGGTACCATTTTATGCTTGCGCCTTCGGTGATGGGACAGGTTACTTCGATCACTGCAGCGGAAGGAACATAGTTCACATTTGTATGGTTTTTCTCCTGTATGGGAACGCATATGGGCTTCCAGATGACGCTCGTAAGCAGATGCGAACGGACATAAGTGACATCTATGAGGTTTCTCACCTGTTTAAAAAGAAAAATGGGGGAGAAACTGCAAGAGTAGCTCATTTATGGAAAGCTTTGTGTGCTGCCCATTGGTTAGAAGAAATCTGTCAACTTAAAGCTTAACTTATCAGCAACAACTTGAGATCTATAGATATGTTCTATTAGTCAATACAGTGTAAAAATTGTTATGGTTTCAACTGGCATCTGGGGAAAGGAGAGCAAAACTGACAGTAATATTCCCTCCGTAATAATGACTTTATCAAAGTACATGTCAGTTACATGTTTATGGACACATCTATACATGAACACTTCTTCATACATATCCACACACCAATACCCCTTCCTCCGGAAAAAATACAAAAAACATTTTCTAAAAAGTCCTTCTATTAAACAGAAAGCTCAAAATGGAAATAAGCTTCCCAGTCCAAGTATGAATTATGCTAAGTGTCCCTTCAAAATGGCAGTGCTTCACCTCTATCTTCCTCCCCTCCTCTTCAGTTGCCAAAAGGGACAACTGTGGGTCAGTGCTGTTAGCTGAAAATGGTGCAAATATATAAAATAAATATCTGGAATAGGAGATTTGGTCATTAATGGAACAAGTAAGTACTGACTCCTTACTATGCTCTGTTAGGCTCTGTGGGCACAAACATGGCCCTGACATGAGCCCTGTCCCCAGACGCAGCCTGAGACCCCATGTGGCACAAGGGTGAGACATGGGCCCAGGTCTTGCGCCAGGGGAGGGCAGTAAGGAGGGCTTCTCAGAAGGAGGGAGGGCAAAGGAGCCCTGAGGATTAGCAGTGCAGTCTGCAACTGTTTAGATTAGCAGTGCAGTCTGCAGTCTGCAGTCTGCAACTGTGTCAAAGCCTTGTCCCTGGTCAGCAACTGAAACATACTTAGTAAGCATAAAAGTAAAAACATTTCATCACTTCACACTATCTTCAGCCATAACCTGCCCAGCCTAAGAAGCAGACAGATGCTGAGAGATAATGTGAATGGAGAAGAAAGACTGCTAAGGAAGGGGAAGCTCTAGATGGGGCCTTACTTCCCGTTTCTATGTTGTTATGCCATTGTTTGGAAAAAATGGAGTAACTTCCTCATTTATTCATACCCTAAATCAATCTTCAATTTTAAACTATCAGAACTACTTATATGCCATACCAACTTGCCTCCCTTGGCCCCTCTCCTGCTCCCAAAGAAATGCTTTCTCCAGACATTTTGCCGTTACCTGTATGGATTCTAATATGTTCGATAAGCCGGGCTGTTCCTTTGCTGGCATAGTTGCAGTACCGACACTTGAGCTTTCCATCAAAGGTCCTTTCAAACCCGTCTACTAACATTCCTGAGTTTTCATCCAGGGAAACTTCAACAGATGGGTGATCAAGTCCATTTTGATCACCATCTGTTCCAGCTATAAACAAAGTGTAGCAAAAGAAATTATGCATCTCAGAATCAACTCAATTTAGCATTTTAGTCTTGAGTGGTAGAAAATCTTTCATAAATTGATAGTTTATTTAGCACAAAAGCCAAACTCAGAAAATACAGACTTTCCAAACAGAGGTCAATTTCATACAAAAGTAGTAGTATATTCTGTTCAGAACCTTTTATAGGGGGAACTCAAATTACTTACACATAAATTTTATCAGTCTTCAGCATGCTTTTGAAGAAGAGAATAGGGTATTATCCTTATGTGACAGGTCTGGAGAACCCAGGGGAGTAAACAGTAATGGCAAAGCTATACATGTTTAAGACTCTAGCCCGTTCTACAAGGATTAGAATTGGCAGTCACGATAATTTCCCCAAATCCTAACTCAGTTTACTGTTGTCTAAAGCAATTAATCTTGAGTTTTGCCCTGTTTCATTTGTTCTAGATACTGGGATGCATTTAGGATCTTAAAATTTTAACGAGGCACATAAAGGAAGATACTGTATCTGATAGCCTTGAATGTTAGAACTGTAAGAATTTGAAAGCTACAAGATATTCATCTAGTCCTTTACTTTTAATTTAACCCAACTACTTTTTTGTATCTATAAAGAAACTGAAGGGGCAAAGTGCTCGTATCAGGAAATCCAGCAAGCAGTGGGGACTACAACCCTGGTCTGTTGAATCCCGGCCCAGGAACCTGTACACTAGAGTGTCGGGAGGGACATTTTTATTCCTACAACTTCTTGGGGGAAACTATTCTACTCCATCCACAGGAAACAGCAGTACCGGTATGAACAAGTCAAGCCCCCTCTTCCACTGCCTGCCCCCGCCCCTCACTAAGAGAAGAGCAGTGATTTTGCTGGTTGGTGCAAATCCAATATCCAAGGGGGCCACTGCACTGGAGGAACAAGGCTCAGCGTCCCCATCTTCGATTTCTCTCCCAACCCAGTGCCTCTCGAAATTCAATGTGTGTATTAATCATGTGGGGAGCTTACTAAAACAGATTCTGATTAGGCGATCTGCAGTGGGGTCTGACAATTTATACTTCTAACGAGCTCCCAGGTAATGCCTAGTCTCTGCTGCTAGTCCCTGGACAACAAGGCCACAGACTATCTACGTCAGGGGGCAGCAAACTCTTCCCATGAGGATAAGATACTAAATACCTTACGCTTTGTGGGGGCATCTGTTCTCTACGAGATCTACTCAGCTCTGCTGTTCTAGCACAAAAACAGCTCTAGAGAATATGCAAACAAGCAAGTGTGGTTCTGTTTCAATAAAACTTTAGGGATGCTGAAGTCTGAATTTCATACTATTTGCATATATTATAGTATTCTTTTGATTTTTTTTTTTTCCCAACCATTTTAAAATGTAGAAATCACTCTTAGTCCTCAGGTCATACAGAAACAATTCGCAGTCCAGATGGGGCCCACGGGCTGTAGTTGTTAACCCCTGAGCTACGTTCAGGAACAGATTCCAGACCGTGTGGTAAGCAAGCCAGACTAAAGTCTATCTGGAGCAGGCTCAAGTGCGTCGCCACCTTCTCTGTGCGGGTTCTCTGTCTAGAGAAGTAAACTTGGTAAGCCCTTTCTTCATTTAAAGAGAGAAGAAAAAGAAACCCCTATTGTGTCTCTGATCAAATACAGATTTCCCACTGGCCAAATCCTTTGTGTAGAGAAGCTAATGCTGCACCCCCTTTGGGTTCCTTGTGTCTACTGTTAGCTCACAGAACTTAGAAGATGGGGCAGGTATTTAGAATTCCTAACCTTCCGACAAGACTGTAATGCCTCTCTAGACCGTGTTAGGCCCGGGGGAAGTTTCATTCTCCCTCAACAAAAATCTGACACGTTTTAAAAGGAAAACAAATTGCCCTATGTCTAAGTGAAACTGGAATGACACACATTAGTGAATAGTGGTCTTCACCACATGGATAACTACATACAAGTATTAATATATTTATGAAAAATGAATTATTTAATAGTATTAAGATGAGTCTACCTCCCTGAAGAGCCTCTGCTTCTTTGTCCCCACTAACTGAGCCAGAAATCATGTTCACATGATGAGTCTGCTGAGTCAGATATTCCTGGAAATCTTTCACAAAGTCCAAAGGCTCTGGTTTCTTTTCACCCATCTTTGCTTTATCCTTTTCTTCTTTTTTCTTTCGAAGTTTACAATTTGTTATGCCTAGGGGAAAAAAACTGAAATAATTTCACACTATTTAGGGAGATCCAGTATGTATCAAAACAACAGTGACAAAAATTAATATGTGCAAGGTATACAAAACAACACAGAAAACAGTACCCGCCATTAAATATCTTATTTTCTTGGTGAACTAGAGAACACATAGAGAAAATTGTGAAAATTTGCTGAATTTAATATTTAAATAAACTGGGACCAAATTCAGTCTTAAGTGGATAGAAAAAAGTTACAAAGACTGAAAAAAAGAGAAAATAAGTTCACAGGAAAGAAAGAGGCACAGCAGCAGGGATTATCAATGAAGGAGACAAAAAAAAAAAAAAAGGTAGCTCGATCAAGGCCAGAGAATTTTCTAGATAGACATGTTACATATCTCCGTTGTCCAATAGAGTTCTGCTTGCCACACACAGCAATAAGCACTTCAAATGTGGCTGATACAAATGATGTGAGTTTTTTATTTTCTTTAACTAATTTAAATGGAAATAGCTACATATGGCTAGTGACTATCATTTCAGACAGCAAAGACTCTCAAATCATAGGGTTCACATGAATGCTCTAGAAATAGGTGCACTAAAACAGGGGCTGGCAACCCTTTTCTGTAAAAAAGGTCAGACAGCAGTATATTAGGTTTTGCCATTATGAGGTCTCAGTTGCAACTACTCAACTCTGTCATTATAGCTAAATGCAGCCACAAATCACGTGTGAGCAAATTGAGTATGGCTATGTTCCAAAATAAAGCTTTAGAGAAGCAGGCCTTGAGCCAGGATAAGGCTATAGGTCACAGTTTCCTGACCTCTGCCTTGGAAATCCGAACCACCATCTCTACCACCATGCATCATCTTAGTCACTCTGAGAATGAGGGGAAAAATTAAGAAAGAAAACAAAAAATAAATCACTGAACACTACATCAAAAACATGCTATGCTATATGCTGGCTAACTGAATATAATAAAAATTTTAAAAAGAAAATTAAAAAAAAAACACAAATTCTAAACTTTATATGCACCCCTATGATTATTGCAAAAAACAAAACAAAAAAAAACCACAGAAATACCTGATCCTCATGTAGAGGGAAATCTCTGAGGAGATTTTGTGACCACAAACTAAAGTGGACTTCACCTAAGTTTATGGCCCAAATTCAGAAATCAAATAACCAAAAAGTTTCCTAGTAAGAACAAGATAAGAAAATCTAACACCTAGGAGACAAAGGTCTTTACCCCCAATAAAAATTTTTATGCAGGGACGCCTGGGTGGCTCAGTTGGTTGGGCAGCTGCCTTCAGCTCAGGTCGTGATCCCAGCATCATGGGATCGAGTCCCGTGTCGGGCTCCTTGCTCGGCAGGGAGCCTGCTTCTCCCTCTGCCTCTGCCTGCCATTCTGTCTGCCTGTGCTCCCTCTCTCTCGCTCTCTCTCCCCCACCCCTCTCTCTGATAAATAAATAAAATCTTAAAAAACATTAAAAAAAATTTTACGCAAATGTGTAAGATCTTCTTAAGTATGTCTTCTGCTCATTTTTTCCCCTAAACTCCAACTATTAAATAAGTAATTTCTACCTTAAAAAATCCTTATCTTTAAAAGCCAGTAAAATGGAATTTAAGCTAAGAATAGTTACTTCTCAATGTATATGCTTAACTTTTTCTCAAAGCACAGCATACACAGAGAAGAGCACATAAAGCTCAACAAGTCATCACAAAGTGAACATACCCATGAAGTCTCACCCACATGGGGAACCAGAAGGCCACCAGTGTCCCAGGGTGGACCCTTCCAGTACTGGTGCCCCAGAGCCTGGCAAGGACTCTGCGACCCTGACTTCTGAAACTGCTATGTCATAGGGCTTGCATATATTCAGCTTTGGGCAATGCAAAATGGCTCTTCAAAGTGCTTATGCCAGTTTACACTCCCGCAAGCACTGAAGAGGAACTCTGTTCTTCCATATCCTCCTCAACATGCAGGTATTTTTTGCCTTTTTCATTTCAGCCATTCCAGGGAGCTCGTGGTGGTATCACATTGGTTTTCATTTCTAGTCCCTGATAACTAATGAAACTGTACACTTTTTATGTAAATTAGGCACAGAGATACCTGCTATTTTCGTACCCAATGAAATATCTGTTCAAAATATCTTTTGCTCATTTTTTATTAGGTTTTCTGTCTTTGTCTAGTTACTATGTAGGAGTTCTTTATAATAGTCTGGATATGAGCTCTTTATTGGATACGTATATTTTCAGCGGCTTCTCTCACTCTGGAAGTTGTTAACATAGTCCAATTTACCCATTTCTTTCCTTTACATTTAGGGTCGTATCCTTGCCAACATCTTCCCTGAAGATGTTCTGCAATTTCTCCTAAAAGCTTTACTATTTTTTTTACTTTTCATACTTTATCTGGAATTGAGCTTTGTGTATGTATACTATGAGGTAAGAGTTGAAATATACTTTTTTCCAAAGAGAGAGACAACTGTCTAGCAACATGCATTTCATAGACCAGCCTTTCTCTAGACTCTGTTACTACCCTTGTAAATCAGGTGATTGTATTATGTGACCCTATTTCTGGATGCTCTATTCTGTTTCACTGGTCTATTTTTGTCTGTCTTCACACCAATACCACCCAGTCCTAATAATAAAAATCTTAATATCTCAGTCATTTAAGTCCACCAGTTAAGCTTTTCTTCTTTGAGAATGTCTGGACCACTCAGAGTACTTTTCAGCCTGTTTTCCAAAGAAAGAACTGTGGAGTTGAGAAATGAGAGGGCTTCAGTGACGGCACATTTCCCAACTGACCGTAGCTTGACTGATGTTTTAAGACCCAAACTTCTGTTTTTAACTAACTTAACTAGCACTCTACTAGATACAGACTAACCCTTGACTGTGATATGGTGAGTGCTGTTCCTCATAGAGAGAGGCGTACTACACAACAGTGCAGTGACTTATTTCAGGAACTAATGAAGGATACAGGGCTGTTTTTGGTTTCCCTTGTTTACTGGCCCCAGACTGATTTATTTAATTTCTGTATTTCTTGTCTTCCTCTCTCTTCACAGTTAACTTGTTCTTTATTTTGAACATATGTATCCAAATAAGAACGTGCAGGTGACAAAATTATCATTGTTCTTAATGCAACATTTGTGAAAAGTTCTTTTCCACCCTTCTGAGCAGATGTCGAGGGGGATTTAAAAGGCATTATTATTACCACTACCACTTTTCAGTTTTCAGTTGGATGAACAGAGTATTACAGTATTAGCCCAAACTTACTAACTGAACAGAAACTTCTCTCAGCTATAGTTTCTTATTTTGTAAACCAGAATAATATTATCACTGGAAGTGCTGCTGTAAGCTTTACAGTATCTATATGTAAACTATCCCCCAACACCTGTAGCATATGACATGTTCTCTGCTATTTTTGCAGCAAAAAATGGTTATACCTCAGGTCAAAACATTCCTCTGTCCCAGATTCAGTATTTTTCCCTTTTTCTATCAATCACCTCATCAACTGAGCATGCTCAGCTCTCCTTTAAATCCATTCTTTGGTTAGAATGAAACGAACATAGTTTACCTTTGTCTCAGTAATCCACAGAGTCCAAACTGCAATCGCCCAAACTCATACTTACTTTACTCTTTTAGGCTCTCTATTTAAATCACTTGCTTTGGTCTGGCTCAACTTTCTTAATTTTAAGGATTACTGTTGGTTTCTGAACAAATTTGTTTCAGTTGCTTTTTCTCATCTTACCTGGCTTATCTGAATTGGTTCTCTCTGCTTTCTAATCAGTGTATTACTATTTGTTCTGTGACTACTGTTGATTCTATTCATTTGTCCTTTAAAATTTGCCCTCTGGTGGCACCTGGTTGGCTCAGTTGTTAAGCCTCTGATTCCACTCAGGTAATGATCCCAGGGACCTAGGATCCAGCCTGGTTCTCCCTCTCCCACTCCTTCTCTCTCCCACACTCCCCCTGCTTGTATTCCCCCTCTCGCTGTCTCTCTCTCTGTCGAATAAATAAATAAAATCTTAAAAAAAAAAAATTGCCCTCTGGTTGAGGGGAAAAAGTGAGCCAGTCAGATTATGAAGAATGATATCTACAATAATCTGTGGTAACACTGTATCTCAATAAAAGGAAAAGGAAAGGACAACAAAACACACACAAGTGGAAAACAATGTAAAATATACACATTAAAAGGTAAGAAATAGGGGCGCCTGGGTTGCTCAGTGGGTTAAGTGGCTGCCTTTAGCTCAGGTCATGATCCCAGGGTTCTGGAACTGAGTCCCACATGGGGCTCCTTGCTCACAAGGAGCATCCTTCTCCCTCTGCCTGGCGCTCCCCCTGCTTGTTCTCTCTTTCTCTCCCTGATGAATAAATAAATAAAATCTCTTTTAAAAAGTAAAATAAAGTAAATGAGAATTCTTTTTTCTTTTTAAGATTTTATTTATTTATTGAGAGAGAGAGAGAGATCACAAGTAGGCAAAGAGGCAGGCAAAGAGAGAGAGGGGGAAATTGACTCCCCGCTGAGCAGAAAGTCCAATACGGGGCTCGATCCCAGGACCCTGAGATCACAACCTGAGCTGAAGGCAGAAGCTTAACCCACTGAGCCACCCAGGTGCCCCAGTAAATCAGAATTCTTTTAAAAAAGAGAAAAAGGTAAGATATATAGCAGATAGAGTTCTAAAATGAGTTTCAGAAACACAGAAATGTAAACAAAGAGAAATATTTTTTTTAAAAAAATAGCAATCAAGAAATTTCCAAAATTAAAGATTCCTTTCAGATGGAAAAGGATCATAGAGTGCAAAATAGTATATGATACTAAAACAACACTTAGACACATTTGAAATTTTAAAACCTCAAAGAAGACAAAGAGAATATAAAACTTCCTAGAGAAAAAAAGACAGTTTACCCACATAAGAAAAACAATCAGATTGACATCTGAGTGCCAAAGACCACACTAGGGGCAAGAAAATCACAGTAATCATTTATTCAAATTTGGAACATTGAAACTTCCTCAAGCTGATAAAGGATATCTTCCAAAAACCTACACCAATTAATGGAGAAAATTTAGTTGCCTTCCCTTTAGAATCAAGGATAAGACCATATGATTACTATTTCTACAGCTACTCAATATAGTACTAGAGGAGGAGGCCCCCACAATAAAAGGAAAAAAGAAATAAAAAGTATGAGGACCAGTAAGGCCCTATAGATTGTCTGTGTCCTAACTAGAAAAGTTATAATTAAGAAAGAAATGCTGATATTTGGGATGTTTCCACTTTGATAGGTTTCAATAAGCAAGATAAATCCTACCAATTCCTGATTAGAAAGCCCAACACTGCTACAGGAGAACATGTGATCGTGCAGAAAAAATGCACGAGATTGCCAGTAAGCAAGCAGAACATGGTATTTTTATACATGCATCTCAAGTTTTAAGAACACAAATGAGCCTAATTACAGAGGATGGCTGGCATATTTTGACAATCTTGGCTATTATCACATTGTCACATTATAAATTTCACTGCATTCTCTGCCATAAATTGTGTGCTGATTTTCAATCATAAGGCATGATGGACTTAAAAAAAAAAAACAAAACAAAGAATGCCAATGCAAAAGGGAAGATTACATTGTAAAAATGAAAAAAAAAATCTCTTCTTAAAGAGTTTTAAAATATACTGATATGGTTTTCAACCTCAGACATTCTGCAATGACTTAAAAATTAAGTGTCACTCCGTTCCTAAGCACTTTTTGCGCTCACTTGACCTTTGTCACATCTCTCTCTCTCAAACCCCCCCTCCTCCCACCGCGAAGGACAGGCCTTTGCCTAAAGTGCATGGAGCCTTTGGTTCAAAATCCTGCTTTGTTCATCTCAAGTCACTATTTCTAAGCGACAGTAAACAGGAAAATAGCAATAACTGTGAAACTACAGAAGACTTCCCAGTATCAAAAGAAAATAAAGGCTTTATAGCCAAGACATCTTCCTGTCTTTAATAAAATAATCATCAGTCTCTGACTGAAAGTTTAATCTAAGAACTCCACAAAACTGAAATCCAAAAATGGCCCCAAGACACGGATAAATTTAAAAACCTTTGCAAACATACCATAAAAATCTACTTTAGGACATCAGCAAACTGTTTTTACTGAAGGTATCTTTTCCATGAGCCATGAATCCAACATCTTGGAGCCAAAAGAAACTTACACAAATTTTAATATGTAAGATCATGTCTTCAGAAAAAGGAACATATTTGAGTTCTCCAATTTATTACAGATTTGGGTGGTGTATTCCTAGCCTGATCTACTTTTTCCACTAACTGATTATCTAATTACATCAACCAGAGAAGAATTATTCCCATTCTGTATGATTATCATTCCTTATGATATGGCGAACTGTTTGAGTCCTCCCTGTGATTACTCTGAGCTGGGTCTAGTATGGGATTCCAGGAGGTATAGGTACATGTGTGCATAAACTGGGTAGAATGTACCTGAACTATTTTCATGCCAACAGTTTCTCCCAAATTATCCATTCAAGGCTCAAAAATAAGGTTCTTACAAAACAACCAGGTGCTACACACACTAGTGAAGGAAAGAAATATTTAAGAAAATAAGCTTCGAAAAAAAAAAAGAAGAAAAGAAGCTTCGGTATCCCAGAAGAACATGAAAACCTCTTCACCTTTAAACCACTCACTTAAAACTATTCTCTGACTTTCCTTGGTTTCTGATAAAGGATTTATTTGCATGAAGTCTTCTGATATTAGTTCTTCAGTCTCACATTATAAATAGGAAGTTATTGACACACATAAACACACACCCTCTCAACCAAGAACTAACAAAACAGGCATCATGATGTGAATTGGAAGGCAGCCAAAACTACAAAAGAGCAGTGACATAAGAACCAGATGAATCTCTCTAACCTACCTTCTTCCCAAAGTCTATCTTTTTTAAAAGCTATGGGAGAATTTTGAGAACGTGATTAGGGAATAGAAAGATCTATTTTATTCGCCTACCATTTGGGGGTTACTAACCATAAGGTAGAATACTTAGCAATTAACTTATTGATACAATAGCTTAATTTGGCGGTTAGGTAGGCCTTCATAAATAAAGTGACTACAGTTCAATAGATATGCTTATTTTAATAGCCCAATAATTATAGCCACTGAAAGATTTACTCTGCCATAGAATACACATCAATGAAGAAGCCTGACAAATGAGGACTGATTAGTATAGAGAGTTAACACAGACCTTCAAAGACAATGAGAACACATTTCCTCTGATTATAGAACTGTCCAAAAAAAAAAAAAAAAAAAATTCCTTGAATGCAAAAAGGAACATTATGAAGCTTTGAGAAATCAAAAAACATAACATAAAAGTAAAACATATAGTCAGGAGATATCCAAAACAGGAGCTACACACTCTAACCTTTTCACCCCAAATCAGTTCCTCCTTTTTCTTGCCACTCCAACATTGATGAAATGTAGAGTAATCGAAATTTACTCTGGAGACACACCAAGGGACTCCAAAAGGCCATGGAGAGAATTTCAACTAAAATTGAAAAGCCATACAGAGGTCTGCAAAGAAAAGCACACCACAGATCAAAACCTTTATGAGAAAGTTAATTAGCATCTACAGGTTTAATAAGAAAATAACTTCTGCCACTTTTACCATTACCAGAAAAGAAAACTAATCTAACAGATAATCAAAGAACAAAGCAACAGGTTCCTGTCAACAAAAGCTCCAAAGAATCACCAAAGAAAAACATGCACTATTATGACTCCCCACCGCCTCCGTGGATTTCTAACAATTTCATATTTGGCAAACTCTTAATGTCCTTCTTAAATTTAAGTTATTAATTTCATTTGTGCTCAGTGCTGTACACTTAAAGGGTCAGGCTTGGTACTGCTAGGCAATGCACTAGCCTTGCAGGAAAACATTCATGGGAAAGGGTTAAAAAGAAAACCTCCAGGCACCCCCAGCAAGGGAACATTTGATTCTCATCCTTATTATGGTCTCTATCACAGCCTCAAACACAGAGTTTTCTGGGAAACAGTTTGAACCCCGAGGGGCAAAAAAATACCAAACATCTCAATTCCCTGTTACGATTTCCCAATGATAAACTTTATCTGTGAAGGCACCTCATCAATTAAAATTAAATGGAATTTTAATACCATTAATCCAGACGTTTAAAATTTTGTTCTAAATAAGTTTTGTTTCTTCTAACCTGAATTTCCTTAGGTCTCACAATTTAAAGTGCCTTTATTTCTTCTCCCGCTTGTCTCTCTTCATTAGGGTTCTGAACAGCACATTAAGGGGACACTAAATGGGCCACGTGGTTGGTAGTGGTAGCTGGAACCGGTTTAACTTCGATTCAAATTCAGTTAGAAGAGCACTTCATAGGTGCACGGCTTGGCTACCTGCACTACAGTTTACTGACAGACTTAAACCCGTATGAACCCGAAGAGGTCTTTGCTGCAAAGCCCTCCCCAAACCTCACATCTCCGCAGAATTAGAGGGCACAAACAGTAGAAACTAACCCAAGCTGGACCACTAGGTAACAGACAAGAGGTTTTAAAAGTCCTCCCAAGGAACAGCCCAGGACTGGCGTCTGGGCAGCATCCTCATCAGAACTCGGAGCACCCAGGAGACCCGCGCCTCCGCTGAGCCCCAGGAGGTGGGACCCGGTGAAGACGCAAACCTCGGGGCGACCCCCACACGACCACCTGTCAGAGCGAGAAGCAGGTCCCTACCCAGGAGTCTCCAGCCCCTGCCCACAGGAGCTGCTCCCTCGGGGCTCCCGGAACCGAAGGACCACACATTCCGCACTCGGGCCAGGAACGTCCCGGGTCGTGACCCTGCCCACCCACCGACCACGCCCAACCCTCGGCTGAGACTGACTCCTGGGTGGGGTCAGCCGGCCCGCCGCGAACCCGGCTCTCGCCTGCAGCCGCTTCTCCTTAACCGTCCTGCTCAGCTGTGTCGCCGCCGTCCGAGCCGGAAGCCTGCTACTTACCACCTGACCACAGCACCGAGTAACTCCCACTGCCTTGTTTAACGCCGCTGCCGTCGCCACCGCCGCCGCCGCCGCCGCTGTCTTCGTCACCGTCGCAGCCGCTGCCGCCGCCATGTTTGTTGTGTCTCCGATTCTCTTCCCGCCCCACTGCCCTGTCCAAGTCTCGCGTGAACAGTGCGCAGGGCAAAGGCGAAGAGGGGACCTGTATGTCTCTCTTGGAGTTCCGTAGGCGCGAGGGGGCGGGGCCAGATAGGTGTGCTGGGGCGGGGGCGGAGACGAGGCCCTGGCTCCGCCCCAAAGCGCTGCCGCCGGGCCCCGAGGCACTGAGCAGGGACTTATTGGGCTTGGCACAGCGACTTGGTCTGCAGCACCCATGGAGCGAGCGGCTGCTCGGCTACTGCGTGGCAGCGCGCTGGTGAGTGCGCTGGCGCCGGGCGTCCCAGGAGTCGGGGACGACCTTGGCACTGGCGGCGGGGGCTTCTCATATAACGGGACCGGGGAGCCCGCTGCACGTCCCGGGTGGGAGCCTCCTCTACGCCGGATCGGTCTCAGACCCTTCACCCGGGGCTGATCGCGACTCCCATCTCCCTCCAGGCCTCTGGCGGAGCCGGCCTCCGCTTCTCTTAGGAGGGCTGACAATAGCAGCTGGTGAGAAAGGGGCTGGGAGCTATTCTAGAAGCTTCTTTGCGGGAGCACGCACCATGAGTGGAATCGGAGCCACTGGGCCCTGGGAGCCTCGGAGTTTAGGATCTTTAGGGGCATTTTGCAGAGATGTTACCTCCCTATTGCCACGTTTCCCCAATTATTACATTTCACCCCCACTCCCAATTTTAACTGAAAAGATGGTTAAAATACAGACACGGTCTCTTTCTGAGCAGAGCGTTTCCCTGTCTTGTGCGGCCCATCTCCAACATTAGGAAGGGACCTCGGAGTTAGTCAGACTTAGCGACCAGTTAAAGAATTCCCTCTGCCCTTTATCTCATTACTGGAGCCCCAGCATCTTCCATGGGTGAGCTCTGCGCGGTTCAGGGGTGCCCATTCCCGCCCCGCTGCCTTGAACTTGAGCTGAAACCTGCTTCCCAGGGTTACCATTCCACCTGTTGTACCCAATTCTGCTCTGGGGACTGGCCCAAACTGTAGATTCTTTGATACTTCGTCAGGGTTTTCTCATCACATTAAGCATTCCCACTATCCAGCTTTTTGTCCTAGGGCATGCTTTCCAGAAAACCCGCACACATTTGGATATGGGGCACTTCCTAGTCATCTTGACTTCTGCTTCATTGTAAACGTTTTCATTCTTCCCATTTGCTTTAAAGGCTCTTCAGAGTGCTCCTTCAGTGAGTGTTATGCCCAGAGGCAGAACTCTTGTTTGCTTAATTAGGAGTAGTTAATGTTATTTGATTGTTTTACGGGCTTGGGGTATTAAGAAAATTACTAAAGTCATATTGGGATATTGCTGCAAAGATATAAGCCTTTATGACACTGTGAGTACTATTTTATACTTGTTTTAACAGTTCAGTAAAGAAAATTCCCAGGGCTTTGCAGTTTGACTCTCCTTTTAGAGTCAGCCTTCATTGACCACATACTGTGTGGCAGACTTGTTCTTGGCTCTACCTGTGTCATCTCATTTGATTCTTTTTTTTTCTCAAGACTTTATTTATTTATTGGAGAGTGAGCGAAAGAGCACAAGCGGGGCTGGGGGCAAAGGGAAAAGGGAGCTTAGCAGGCTCAGCAGGGAGCCTGATGCCTGGCTCAAACCCAGGACCCTGGGATCATGACCTGAGCCAAAGGCAGACTTTTAGCCAGCTGGGCCACCCAGGCACCCCTGATCTTACTTAATTCTTATGAACCATCCCACACAGTGGTAGTTTAATCTGTTGGCTACAGAGGCTGATGCTGAAAAAAAATCATGTGACTTGCTCAGGGTCACTCAGCTAGAAAGTGGTAAGAGCTGGTGTTCCAATTCCAGTCTGATGCTAAATTTCATGCACTACTGCCTCCCTCCCTTAGAGGTAGTGGAGACCTATTTCGTTTGGATTTGTTTTGGACTTTGTTTGGATTTCTTTGGATTTTGTTTGGATTTGTTTGGATTTATTGGGGTTTATTGTCTTTCATATTTTTTAAAGCTCATTTACATTAATTAGCTAATGTGATTGATGGGATGGTGACTCTAGCACCGTGGTTAAGAATGTGGTTTTGCAGCCAGATTGCATGGGTTTGAGCACAGGCTGTGTCACTTCGTAGCAGTATAATCTTGGACAGGTTACCTCTGTGGATCTTAGTTTCTTGATCTATAAAATGGGGGAGAATAATAGCATCTAACCATAGGGGGATGTGAAGCCTTTAAAATAGTGCCTCGGGGCGCCTGGGTGGCTCAGTGGGTTAAGCCGCTGCCTTCGGCTCAGGTCATGATCTCAGGGTCCTGGGATCGAGTCCCGCATCGGGCTCTCTGCTCAGCAGGGGGCCTGCTTCCCTTCCTCTCTCTCTGCCTGCCTCTCTGCCTACTTGTGATCTCTCTCTGTCAAATAAATAAATAAAATCTTTAAAAAAAAAAAAAGAAATAGTGCCTGATGTATGGGGCGCCTGGGTGGCTTAGTGGGTGAAGCCTCTGCCTTCGGCTCAGGTCATGATCTCAGAGTCCTGGGATCGAGCCCCGCATCAGACTCTCTGCTCAGCAGGGGAGCCTGCTTCCCCCTCTCTCTCTGCCTGCCTCTCTGCCTACTTGTGATCTCTCTCTCTCTCTCTGTCAAATAAATTAATTAATTAATAAAATAGTACCTGGTGT
Organism: Mustela nigripes; assembly: GCF_022355385.1. NCBI lineage: Eukaryota > Metazoa > Chordata > Mammalia > Carnivora > Mustelidae > Mustela > Mustela nigripes. The sequence continues at coordinate 183,515,567 of NC_081560.1, forward strand.
AGAATCAGATGTCATTTAATGTTAGCTTTTATTATTGCCATGCGTGAGGCATCATGTCCCATGGCAGATACACTAAAGACCCTGAACACTTAGCTTTTAGAAATTTCTCTTTTAGTGGAGAAGTTAGAACTGTATCCAACAAATCTGCTGTTATGAAGACATACAAATCCCAGGGGTCCACAGTCTGCCTGTGGGTTCGGAGGAGGGAGCAATGATCAGGACCATTAGGGGAGAAAGAGGCTCTTTGGGAGCTGGGTTTAGATTTTAGGAGAAGAGAATTGGGAAAAACACTGTAACAAAAGGGGGGCATTTTAAGGAATGCTGGCGTTTATCCTTTGGATTGTCCAGAGCCTTGGAAGGTTTTGAGCCTTGGTGGTAGAGAATCATCTATGATCTCGGTTTATTGCTGTCATAGCAGGTGGCATGGAGGGTAGAGAATTGCGAAGTAGGGCCAATTTTGGTCCCTCTCAAAGATCAAAGGGGTGCCTGGGTAGCTCAATAGGTTAACTGTCTGCCTTCCGCTCAGGTCATGATCCTGGGATCAAGTCCTGCCTGGGCTCCCTGCTTAGCTGTGGGTCTGCTTCTCCCTCTCCCCGACTGGTGCTGTCTCTCACTCTTTCTCAAATAAAAATTTTTAAAAGAAAAAGATAAATGGAAAGGCAGAATTTAGTGAGAATTTACAGTAGGCCAGGGAGAGCATTTTATATCCTGTACCCAATGCCCTCTTTCCTATTGGACAGGTAGTAGGTAGTAGTGGCTTCATCTCACCAATGAGGAACTGGGAGGTGGTGAGTGTTCAGTGTGCCCTTGACATCCAACAGTAAGGTCACAGCGTGGACACTCAGCCACGCTTGCCTTCTCAGAAGGACTTTGTTGTCCCTGCAGATAAATCAGAACAAACCTGTCCCTTATGTTTGGACAACCCAATTTGTAGGGAATTGACTTGGTCACCCCGTGGTTCCAAAATATTTTAGGCAACTTGATACTTCACAAAAGGTCATTCTTTTTTTTTTTTTTTTTTTTAAGGATTTTTATTTTATTTATTTGACCGACAGAGATCACAAGTAGGCAGAGAGGCAGGCAGAAAGAGGGGAAAGCAAGCTCTCCACTGAGCAGAGAGCCCTATGCAGGTCTCGATCCCAGGACCCTCGGATCATGACCTGAGCTGAAGGCAGAGACTAACCCACTGAGCCACACCCAGGTGCCCCACAAAAGGTCATTCTTGAAAAATATTCTTGATGCGATACTTTCTTGTTAGGTTAATCCTGTAAAGGACTTTGAGTTGTTGGAACTGCTAAACTAGATACATATCTTGTTCAGCTTTTTGTTATTCAAGAAAACCGACAGCACTTTTTTGGACATCTGTGGCATCTGGGCAGTGAGAGCTGAGTACGTGCATAAGCAGAAATTATTCACCTGCCGTAAATCCAGGCCCTGGAGTCAGAGCACCTCTCCACTGCCTCATAGCGGGACAACCTCAAGACAGGTTCTTGAGGTTCTGCTTCTCTTTCTTTTCCTGCAAAGTGGGGAGGACAGTAGTATTAGGGCGATGTTAGATGTTAAGTGCTTAAAACGGCCCTTGGTGCTTAGTAAGTACTCAGTAAACGCTCACTGTTAATATGCGCAGAGTCCATTACTAGTAACTCCAGGAGGAGGGGGTGGGGTGTCTTTGTGCAAAGTACTCTGATTAATGTTGGGGGTCTGTATGTTTACAACATGGTCTTTGACCTCAGGGAAATTACATTTTTAGTTGGAGAGACAAGGTATATGTGTTAAGAAGTGCCATTAAGGCTATAGAAGATTTGATTTATTCCCAGTGTTACATAAATAGCATGGACAGATGTGCTTATAGAAGGAGGGGCTGGAACTGAGCGTCAAAAGAAGGGATGGCTTAGGTTTAGGGAAAGCAGCAGAGGGTTGGAGATTATAGGCCAAGGGAGCTGTGTGCACCAAGGTATAGCGTAGCAATATACAGCACTAGTTTAAGAAATAATTATTCTAAGACTGCTTGTGTGGTAAGTTCGCAGTTTGATGGAATGAGTTAAAATGACGAGTCTCTATCACGTGTCGTGGTTATGTCCATACTTGTTCCTGCAACAGTGAGAGTTGCTCTAACAGGGTTATCCACAGTCCCAGAGAACAACCCTTTGTCTACTAAAACACAAGCATTCATAACGTTATTACTCATCAGTACAGAAATGCATTTTTTCCAATGCAAATAGGGCCTTCTTTCCCAGCCTTCTTTCTTTCCAGTGCCAAGAAGACTTAAGTAATCCTAATGATCTTCTCTGGCAGCGGTTAAGATGCTCTCTCCTTTCTTCCAAGATCCTTTCACCAGACTTGCCTTGGGCTTACATGGCTTTGACTCCTCCTTTCCTAAGTGCTAGACCAGGGGTTCTCAATTTGGGCGCTGTCGACCTCTGAGGCCAGACCGTTCTCTGTTGTGGGAGGCTGCCCTGTGCATCCCAGGATGTGGGGCACCCCTGGCCCCTGCCACAGCTCAACCTGTCTCCAGGTACTGCCAGCGTTCCTTCGGGGCAAAAGTGTGCCGCTATCAGATCCACTGGTATAGACCCGTGCTCCGTGTGTACTCCGAGGGTGGGAAACTGTGGCCCTTCTCCTTATAACCTGGGAGAAAACTGCCTCATCCTACTATTTGCCCCACCCAGTTTCTTGACCATAGAAATTGGTTTTCAAGATCTCAGCAGGAGCCACTGAGATCCTGAGCTGCTGTTGGCCGAAGAGTCTCAGCAGATAAAACGGGCAGTACCTTGCAGAGGAAACCTGAGAGGTTAGATCCCACTTAGACCACTTCAGAAGTTCGCCTGTTGGGGGACAGGCCCTCAGCTAAGGTGATAACCACTGAACGGGGCATTCATAAAGGAAGCCTTGAGAAGATTGGGTCATCATCTTGAAATGGAGGAATTAGATGGACACCATGTTTTCTGAATTGAGTAGTTGAGTGATGTGCAAAGATTGGGGCGTCTGGAGGAAAACAGTTTAGGGGGAACAGAATGAAAGATGATTCATTCTGCTTTAGATGCCAGACTTCTAAAAGTGTCAGTTAAACTTAGGACTGGAAGCACTTTGGAAGCTGAGGAGGAGAGGGATCTGGAAACTAGTAGAATCAGAGCCAGAGTTACAGGTCTGAGCCTTTGGTGTCTATCACAGACCATTTGGGGGGACTGTTGAAGACAAGCAAGGCAAAGAGAATTATTGTGGGGTGTCCCTTAGAGGAGGATTTGTGACGAGTAGGCTTTATTCAGAACTGGAGCAAAAGAAGGAAAGGATGTTTAAGTCCAGTTGTAGGAGCAAAAGTACCAACAGAACTTGAGCCAGCTAGAGTAAAGAAAAGAACCCCTAGGGAGCAGGGGCAGGATGTTTTCAGATTTGCAGAGGAACCCAGGGCTAGCCTTCGGAGATGCTGGAATGCCCATTGAGGCAGGGTGTGAACTGAGTCTGTTTAAGGAGAGAGAACCGCTTCAGGTTCTTAAGCTCGGGTCGTTCCTTTCAGTGTCCACCAGCCCCTGCAGGCATTTAGGTGTGCAACTCTGTGTCTGGAACCTCAGGTCTCTTGACTTCTGTGTTAACTGCTCTCTCTGCTGCTAACCTGGTTTACCTGCAAAAGGAAGGCAGCTCCCATACCTGGTAAGGTGCTGGATCCAAGTTAATTACACAATTAAAGATTGTTTTAAAGGGCGCCTGGGTGGTGCAGTTCATTGAGCATCGGACTCTTGATTTTAGCTCAGGGTAGTAGGTTCAGGCCCCCTCTATGAAGCCTACTTTAAAGAAAAATGTTTTAAGTTCATTAAAAACTTCGTCTTGTAAGTTTTCTTTAGAAATAGGGATAGTTTTGGAAAGAGAGTTGCTGACCTGGCCAGGGCCATATGAAGGCAGACAGGTTTCCTCTATGCTGATGCCCTGGCCCTGGGCCCCATCTTGCTTTAGTTTGTTCTCTCCTGAGACCAACCATCTCTGTGTATTCTTCTCCTAGAAAGTGGTGGCATTGTTCCGAACCAGTAGATACTGGAAGGAGGAGCCCCAGACTGGTGGAAGGGAAGGACTGCCTTTTTAATAGCTCCAGAGAACTCCTAGCACAGAAGCTACTGGTTATGGAGAAAGCAAGCAGAGGTCAGAGGGGTTCTGTTCTGGTGGAGAAGTTTTGGCTCAAGGATAGGAAAGCAGAGAAAGGATCCACTTAAAATTTGAAGTGGGATATGCAGTACTTAAATGAGATCTTAAAATGGATATCCTGGATTTAGTTAGAATTCAGTAAGAGATCTGTCTAAAAGATGAGAATCCTCCTTTAGAAAGTGGGGAAGATGGGGCGCCTGGGTGGTTTAGTGGGTGTTAAAGCCTCTGCCTTAGGCTCAGGTCATGATCCCAGGGTCCTGGGATCAACCCTGCATCGGGCTCTCTGCTTCCTCCTCTCTCTGTGCTTGTCTCTCTGCCTACTTGTGATCTCTGTCTGTCAAATAAATAAATAAATAAAATCTTTAAAAATAATAAAAAAGAAAGAAAGAGAGAAAGTGGGGAAGAAACATTGCGTCTTCTAGTCTACGGAAGAACCCAGAAGCCATGGTCAATACCGCAGCATTAAGAAGCAAATCTCCTTACCGTCCCCACTGCCTCTCCTCCCCTTGCTGTACAGAAGACTAGCCAACTTTGCAGGGCCCTGCCTCCTCCTACCACAGAGCCCGAGGCAGTAGAAGAAAAATGTGGCCAGCTGATTACGTAAAAGGGCCCTGTGTCAGTTACAAGTTCTGTGTTAAATACTGTCCAGTAAACCTGCAAAACTATTTATATACTAAAGTGATCTTCATACTGCAAGGAGCATAAAAACAGTGCAAAAATCACTGTTTTCATTTTGATTAGGTTAATTAAGCTATAGCAATAACAAGCAGTGAGCATAATTAAGCACATCAGCATTTAACCTTGCCTTGTATTTATTCACTTTTTAAAAGGTTTTATTTATTTACTGGTCAGGGAGAGAGAGCATGCGTGTGCACAAGCAGGGGGAGCAGCTGGCGGAGGGAGAAGCAGGCTCCCCACTGAGCAGGGAGCCTGGTGTGGGACTCGGTCCCACCTGAGCTGGAGGCAGATGCTTAACTGACCCAGGCTCCCCGCCTTGTCCTTACCATGTAACATCTTGGCAAAAGGGACCTTCCCCTCTTCACTACTACTTCCTGCTGGAATATGTCTTAAATTTATATGTTTTAGAAACAGGTGCAAATTTTAAGAGATGTGATGTTTAGCTTTTTATTCATTCTTCTAAATTGTTGACAAAATTCTCATAAGCCATATGAATTTCTGTAATGTAAAGCTATGACATTTGGTTTCACTAATTTTAAGATTTTTATTTATATATTTATTTGACAGACAGAGATCACAAGTAAGCAGAGAGGCAGGCAGAGAGAGAGGAGGAAGCAGGCTCCCCGCCGAGCAGAGAGCCCGATGAGGGGCTTGATCCCGGGACCCTGGGATCATGGCCTGGGCAGAAGGCAGAGGCTTAACCCACTGAGCCACCCAGGTGCTCCTGGTTTCTCTAATTTTAAAGCAGCCTGTTTAACTTAATTTGGGGGGAGTGGCGATAGAATTTTTTAAGACTTTATTTTCAGTAGGTAATCATAAATTCTCATGCAGCTGTCAGAAGCAACACAAAGAGAATCCTGCATACTCTTCAGCCAGTCTGCTAGTGGTATCATCTTACAAAAACTCCAGGACAGTTACACAGCCAGGACACTAACATTGAGACCATCCATCAGACTTACTCAGGAACCTGCAGCTTCACCTATAAATGTATATATTTAGTCCTGTGAGGTTTCCCCACGTGTGTGTTTATGTATCCACATCCACAGTCAAGCCAGAGGACATTCCCGGCTTCACAAACATCCGTGCATTCCCCTAGTTGAACTGCATGACGTCCCTGCGCCTGGCGACCTAGTGCTTCTGTTCTCCTTCTGTATAATTTTATCATCTCAAGAATGTTGGATAAATGGGGTGCCTGGGTGGCTCAGTGGGTTAAAGCCTCTGCCTTCAGGCTCAGGGCTCAGGTTGTGATCCCAGGATCCTGGGATGGAGCCTCACATGGGCTCTCTGCTTACCGGGGAGCCTGCTTCCCTCTCTCTCTCTGCCTGCCTCTCTGCCTACTTGTCTCTGTCAAATGAACAAAAATCTTTAAAAAATAATTAAAAAATAAAAAGAATGTCGGATAAGTGAAATCATAGCTCTGTAACCTTTGGGACTAGCTTTGTACATTCAGCAGGATTCTCCTGAGATGCCAACAAGTTGTTTCCCGACTAAATAGTTTGTTCCTTTTATTGCTGCGCAATATTCCCCTTTAGAGGAGGGAAATCTCTTCTGCCCTGTTGGGTTCAGGAGCTGGAGTCTGGAAATTAGGCTGACAATAAACATTAACTGAAGGAAAAGGTTTATTTCATCTGTATGGGGGACCCAACAAAAGGAGCTGGCTCTTCCAAACGTTGAGATTAAAGGCTTCCATTCCTTGGTAGGGACAAGGGAAGTGGCAAAAAATGGACTCAAAGGGAAAAACAAAAAGGTTTCTTTTAGGAAAGACATGGATTTTTAGGAGGGCAGGCAGGAGATAAAGTTGTTGGTAATATTTGTCTATACAGGTGTTGGTACTCTTTCTATGAACCCCCCCAAGAAGGGATTTCTGGCAGCCTCCTTTCCCAAAACCTACTGCTTTTAGACAGATGAAGGATACTCCAAGAAGACTTTTTTTCTGCATCTGTTAATCTCAGATGTCTTCAGGTTAAAACCAACCTTTCTGCCAACCCTGGGGTTCCAAGTGGATTCCCCACCATGAGCCATACACTGTCTGTGTGTCACTGTTCACCTCGCAAGACATAGTTGGGTTGTGTTCGGCTCTGAGCAATAAAGCTGCTCTGCACATCTGTGCGCAGGCTTTTCTTCAAACTTGCAGTGCTCATTTCTCTGAGTGAGTACTCAGGAATGCAGGGACACACGGGAAGTGCACAGTTGTGTGAAACTGCTGGCCAGGTTTCCAGGCAGTCCTGTCTCCTGTGCCCGGTGGCCGTGGCGTGTGAGAGCTACTTCTGCCTCATTCTTGCCATTGGTTGGCAATGTCACTATGACTTTTTTTATTTTAACCAATCTGATCATCTCTCACTGCGTTGATTTGCTCTTAAAATGTTTTTTAGTTTCCAGCAGGATCAGAAGGAGAGGGATTCTGGTTGTTGACAGTGAAAAGATCCTTTTTTAATGGATTATACATATTTAATTACATCATAAAATAATATTATTTTATCTTTTCTGGGTCTGTAAAGTTGAATCAGTACTGTGAAAGAGAAAACCGGAGGCCCAAAATGGTATGGTTTAGGTTAAGGGCCCCAAGGCGGAGACCAAGAGTTAACACCTAACTTAATTGTTTCCCCAAGAATGTAACCTTTAATGGGTCAACTTGGAATTTCCTGGTCCAACTAGGAAAGGTACTGAGAGACCCCTTCAGCTCCCCTTAGGAGGGAGGGCAGCCTTGCCTAAACAGTGCATTCCTTGATAACAAATTACTTTCTTCTTTTTTTAATGTCTTCTCTGCCTTGAAAACCTTTCTGTTGTTTAGCTCGGTGGCTCTCCCCTCTGCTTGCTAGATGGGATGCTGCCCATTCATGATTGTTGGGCAAAGCCAGTTAGATCTTCAGATTTACTTGGTTAAAAACACTTGTTTCTTTCTTAATAGTGCAAAAGGACATGAAAAATACCATCAAGGTCTGTCTACCAAGGGTGAGCACTTTATCTAGCTGTAGAATCATTATATGATTTTTATGGACTTGGAAATCAAAAAGGACTTAGGGGGAGCCTGGCTGGCTCAGACACTGGAGCACGCCACTCTTGATCTCAGGATCATGGGTTCCAGCCCCACACTGGGCATAGAGCTCACTCTAAATAAAAGCGGGGGAGTACTTAGAAAAAAAAATGAAATCTATTCATGCAACTGTTGTCATTAGCCAGTGTTAAATGCCTATTAAATTAGAAAATTAAATGTATAAAATACTAAAAATAAGCAAGGGCAGATCCCTTTATTAGCTTACAGTGAGGAATGTTATCCTCATTAAAAGCTGGGTGTCATCTCCCAAAAAAAGAGTAAGAATTTTGACAACAGACTTCTGCATGACAACACAAAACAAGTATAAGCGAAGTCAGAAGACAAATGGCAAACCGGTTTTAGAAAATTAATTTCCTACTCCTGGAAATCAGGGAAGAAAAAACAACCGAATAGGAAAATGGGCAAAGGACACGAATAAACCGTAAATAGAAAAAGAACGACAAATGGTTCTTAAACATATGAAAAGATGTGCAAACTCATAGGAGAAATACAGTATGGGAACACTGCGATACAGTTCTCCTCTGTTAGATGGACACAGAAGTCCAAAAGTTGAGCAATGTGCTCTGCTGGCCAGGCCCTAGGGAAGTGGGCACCCTTTCACACTTATCAGTGGGAGTAAGTGTGGTTTCACTGCTGCCAACGACAACCCGGGAACACTTAATCCGAATTTTTTTTTTTTTAAAGATTTTATTTATTTGACAGACAGAGATCACACGTAGGCAGAGAGGTAGGCAGAGAGAGAGGAGGAAGCAGGCTCCCTGGTGAGCAGGAAGCCTGATGCGGGGCTCGATCCCAGGACCCTAGGATCATGATCTGAGGCGAAGGCAGAAGCCCTAACCCACTGAGCCACCCAGGCGCCCCACTTAATCCGAATTTTGAATTCCATTCATGCTCTCTAAAATAGAATTCCCACTTCCAGTGTGTGCCACAGGCAGAGTTCCCAGGGAGTGAAATCATACAGGTCAGAGGTCTCTCACTGAAGCAGTTCTTTGAATTCTCAGAAGCTTATTTTGAAATTCGTAATGAGGTGCCAGGAAGTCACATCAATTGGAAGGAGAGATCCACCCACCATCAATCAGATCAGATGGGACCAGCACCCTTCTGCCGCCCGTGGTTACCTTTTCACAGCCGTTACCAGAACCGGAAATGAGTATCACAGGCTGAAGGAATTAGCCCACCTAAGTGGTGCAGAAATTATTATTGTGAGCTTGAAAAGCATCTGAGCAGTCGCGAGGAACGCTGTGTGAACTGAAGCCTCTGGAAAACAGATTTTAGATGAAGAAACTATCTTTTCTGCTGTTAATCTGTTTCTTGTCAGTGCCCAGCTGCCCCCTCCCACCCACGCTGCACACCCTTCCTGTAGGTAAAGGAAAAGTTTTCTTTCCAAGAAATGTATTATGTGTGTATAAATATACACACATACTCCAACTAGGTGTGTATAGATCTGCCGTGTTCTGTTGCCTTTAGCTTTGTGTAACCTTGTCCACAACTGAGACATGCGCTGACACAGTGACACGGAGGCCCCCCGTGTTGCAGCATTATTTATAATGAAATTATTTTTTTTAAATGTTTTGTTTATTTATTTGACACAGAAAGAGAGAGAGAGATCACAAGTAGGCAGAGAGGCAGGCAGAGAGGGAGAGGGGGAAGCAGGCTCCCTGCTGAGCAGAGAGCCCAGTTCGGGGCTTGATTTCAGGACCCTGAGATCATGACCTGAGCCGAAGGCAGAGGCTTAATCCACTGAGCCACCCAGCTGCTTCCTTTCACAGAGGACAAGGAGGAAAATAAGGAAATGTATTTCTGTTTGCTTAGATTTGTATATAAAGAATGTGACAAAGGTAATAAGCTAATCAAGTGGTCACCTGTGCGGGAAGTTGAGAAGTGGGCCGGATCGGGATGGCACAACAGCTTTGGGATTGGCACAGTTTTTTTTGAACCTCGTTACTTGTTTAACACAAAGAAATTTTAAAGCCAGACACTTTGGGGGAAGAGTGGGGAGGGAGGGGGAAGCAGGGAGGCACATTCACGAGTCACGACTACAGACAAGGAAATGGTTGAGCTGTTGAAACTTAGCTGCAAGAGGGGTTGAGTTTTTACTCTCCAAGTCATGCATGTAAGCCAGGTTCCAGCCCAGGCTATGTCTCAGAATCGTCCAGGGAAGCTTTTTAGAAATACAGAAACCCAGGCTTCATTTTGGGTCTCTTAAATCAGGGTCTTAGTTGGTAGGGCTGTACTCTCTCTCTTTTGCTGGAAGCTGCCCCAAGTTACCAAGAGTGGCAACCCCTGATTTAAACATACTTGTTTCCAAGATCTTAATAGAGTTGGTAAACGTTCCCAGAATAAACCATTTTTTTAGTTTAATTACATGTAACTGTTTTTGACAGTTAGGTTCTTAAGAAATCCATAAAGTTGTCCCGCGGTGTGATGCTGAGCACCTATCTAAAACCTATACCTGGCATTTTAAAGGCGAGCCTACTTCGGAAATCCAGAGCAGACATGATTTGGGCAATGACACATACTTTTAGAAAGGCAAAACATTAAATATTCTTAGAAAATATTTCTAATATACAAAAAAATGCAGGGAACAATATAACTGGCAACCTACCTTTGCTACAGTTTTGGGGTTTTTTGTTTTGTTTCGTTCTGTATTTAAGAAGCAAAACACGTGGGGTGCTTGGGTGGCTCAGTCGGTTAAGCGTCTGCCTTCGGCTCGTGTCATGGTCCTGGGGTCCTGGGATCCAGGGATCCAGCCCCGCATCAGGCTCTCTGCTAGGGGAAGAGGCTGCTTCCCCCTCTCCCTCTGCTGCTCCCCCTGCTTGTGCTCAGGGTCAAATAAGTAAATAAAATCAAAGGAAGGAAGGAAAGAAAATACTTTACACAAAGCCCATACTTCTACTTCCACTCCTCCTGCAGAGGGAACCATAATCCTGACTCTGTGGCGTGTGCTTCTTGTTCATGTTTTTAAACTTTTACTGCATCTCTGTGTCTCCCTAAGAATATATACTATCATTTGGTGTGTTTTTAAAGTATCCATAAATGCTATCATCCCAAACAAATCCTTTTGCAAATTGCTTTGTTAACTCAATATTATATTTTCAAGGTTTTTCCGTGTTGATATATGCAGCTCCCCAGTTCACTTGAAGTGCTCTACAGTATTCTGTTGACTTATAGGGGAGGAAAAAATATTCTGCACTATACCCTCCTACGTTCTTGGCTCAGATTCCTCTGTCATAAAAGACAGATTAACAGGGGAGAAAATTACAAACAAATTTAGTAACCTGTACACCTTATGTATGAATGGGAGAAACCCAGGAAAACGGAGTGATTCTGAAATGGCCCAAGCCACCATCCCCTTAAATACTGTTACCAGCTAAATACAAACGCTGGTACGTTTATGGGAGATTGCCAGGAAAAGCACAGTAAATAAGGGTGGGGTGGTTATGCAGGTTTATGTCCTTGCCTTTTCTAGGGATCTGGTCACCTGTTCTGGCACAGAGAGGAAGACGTGCTTACACAGGGAGATCTCTCTTACACACGTAGAGCAGTAACACCTCCCGCAGAAGTATGACTGACGTGTTCTCAGTTTCCAGAGCTGCCCTGCTGTTTCTTACAAATAACCAGCTCGAGAAAATCCTTCTGGCAAACAGACACATTTTTGCCGTGGCAAATTCTTCTCCTCTTCAGAATGCAATTACAACTTACGCATTCCTTTGTTGACAGAAATTGGATTTTTAATTTGTCACCTTTGTAAATTTCACTGCATTGTTTGCAAGCGTGTACTCATGCGTGTGAACGAAAGGAGAATTGCTGGGCCTTGGTCTGGACTGTCACTTAAGTAGTGATTAGACCTGTTTTTACACTCAACCCGCAGAGCAGGAGAGTTTCTTCCCACTTAAAGAAAAATTATTCATGACCTGTGTTAAAGACGATAAGGAAGACTTGATTCAAGGAGGGGCTTCTGCATGGGATTTTTGCAGTAGGGAGGTGAGATCAAGCTCAGTACCAAAGTACAACAAGGACAAATGGAGATTTCTAGCGAACAAGTCGGGATAGAAAATCACTAAGAAGGAACGACAGGGTTAAGCGAGATTCTTGGGGGGGGGGGGGGGTTGAGGGCGAGGCTGGGGGCAGGCCACCCGAACATGGACCACCTTGGCATGAACATTATTATGAGTTAAAAGCAACCAAAACCCAGCAGGTTCAGGAAAAGCTCTCTACCTCCCCCTCACCTGCCTGCTTGTACCAGGAAGAGAGCTATCAAGAGTACATAGTAGAGTAACCTGTGGGGTGCCTGGCTGGCTAAGTCAGTAGAGCATGTGACTCTTGGTCTTGGGTGTAGAGCTCACCAGAAAAAAAGAAAGAAAAAAGGCTATCTTTTGTTTTCCAAACATCTTCCTCCTCCTTCCTGCGAATGGTCTTCTCCACTTCGGGCCCCGGCCGTCTGCCCCTCCTTAGCTCACAGAAACACCGTGTTGCCTGTCTTCGCAGTTGCCATGTCTCTGTGGACTGCCTGTGCTTGTGCCATTCAGTTTGATTTTCTCCTGTTAATCTGTCTCTTCTCAACTGGAGTCTTCAGCCAGCCAGAAGGACCCTGAAGAGTAGAAAAAGGTCTCCCTCTCCAGCACTTGCTAGATTCATTCACACTCACCAGGATTCTTGCTGGAGGCAGACCACGCGATCAGATACCGAGGGCTGGTGTTTTCCTGAGGCTGACCCAGCAGGGTTCTCGCCAGAACTGAACTAAGCAGCCCAAGGGCAGTGCCCGAGGACGGTGCCTAAGATCAGGGCCTAGTTAGAGAGACTCAGGAGCTGACTCACATTTGGCTTAGGGCGAGCGTCTTTGTCAAACATCCTCAGCACTCGAGGGTCAGATGGTGGGGGCAAAGCTAGAGCAGGAGACCAAGACTGGCGGGAGAGAACGGGACGGAAAGGAGGAGAGAGCCTTTGGAAGGAGGAGGAGGTGCCCACCTGAACTCCGTCTGTGGAGAGCAGGCGGGCCGGAGCCCGAAAAGCTCGGAGAGCTGGTGGAGCCCCTGCGGGGAGGGGGCTGGCCACTGGTCGGGGGCGCTCAGGAGGCCTGGAGGGTGAGGACGGCGCGGCTTCAGCAGCGTGTGCTCTGCAGGGGCGGAGAGGGAGGCCGGTACCGAGGTGGAGGACAGTCGAGGGGGATTAACACGCTGAGAATGTGAGCCGCCCAAGGGGAGGGCTGAGGGTCCTGCAGAGGTGAGGGGGTGCGACACGTAGGGAGCCAGAGGGACGGGCCTTTTTTTTTTTTTTAAAGATTTTATTTATTTGAGAGAGGAAGAGAGAGGGAGGAAGCAGGCTCCCCACTGAGCAGGGAGTCCCCAGTAGGACTGGATCCCAGGTACCCGAGATCATGATCTGAGCCCAAGGCAGACGCTTAACCAACTGAGTCCCCCAGGCGTCCGAGCACAGGCCTTTCTTAAGAGGGGGGACGTCATTTATATTGTCCCAGGAGCGGAGAAGGATGAGGACACCAAGTGGGTTTGGTGGCAGCAAGCTGAGGTCACTCCCATTTGTTGGCATTTATGTTTGCCATAGAAGGTGAGTCATTGGCTGACAGTAAGGGGTGAAGCTTTGGGGGGTTTGGGATCCTGTAATCATTTTAGAGAATGGGAAAGGGTGTAAGCGGAGGTCAGTGACGAAGAATTTATAGTTGAATGAGGCCACGTGCGCGTCTGTGTCTCCTGACCATGTCCCGTATGTGGTCATGGCTAGAGTCATGAGCGGAAGTGCAGGAGACAGACTTGATGGCAGAGGGACAGCGCCAGGAATCTGGGAGCCATGGAAGTGCTGGGTGGTGTGAGCGGGGGAGGTGCGCACACAGCTCTGTGCCTTTGTCAAAGCCCTTTAAAGCCTATGCCACAAAGAATCTATTTTATTTTATGTATAAAAGTAAAATCAAACCAGATATAAGGGGGAGATGGAAAGCCGCTATGGCTGATGACTCTTAACTGCTTTCCAGTAGTGATACTGAGATTTGTAATAAATATATACTGGGTCTTCTTCAGGGTTCTCGGCTCACAGCTCCCCAAACCTTGGGAGTTTTCTGGGCAATCAGAGCAGAGAGCATCTTTGGTTAAAATATTTAAATATTTGGTCTCCTTTTTTTTTTTTTTTTAGGGTTTCTTGGTTTGGGGGGGGGGTGGGCAAAACAGGAAGGGACGGCAGAGGCAGAGGGAGAAGCAGGTTCCCCGCTGAGCAGGGCGCCCTGCCTGGGGCTCAATCCCAAGACCCCAGGATCATCACCCAAGCTGAAGGCAGCTGCTTCACGGACTGAGCCACCCAGGCGCCCCAAAACATTTGGTCTCTTGTTTGCAGTTCCTGAAGTCCTCTGAGAACCTTGAAGGTGAAATGGGTACCTTGTTGTACTCATTGTACCATGTTGTGCCCTTGGGTACCCCCTTCCAGTCACTTGGGTTTATGCTAATGAGGTGACCTCTGGACTGCAACCAAGGGTGGGGGCAGGGTGCGGGCGGCCAACCATATGATCAGAGGACCTTACAGTTTGACCCTCCAGCCTCCTGGGAAGGAAGAGGAGCTACCGGTTGAATTCCTTGCCGCCAGCCAGTGATGTAATCAATCTGGCCTCCATAAACACCCTCAGGGAGATGCTGGGAGAGGGGTGCCCGGAGCAGACGGTATGGAAGCTCCACTCCCTTTCCCCCAACCTGGCCCTGTGCCTCTCTTTGCTGGCTGTTCCTGAGGTCTATCCTTTGATAATAAACCAGTAATCCAGCAAATAATCTCCGTTCTGTGAGCTTCTCTAGTAGACTGAACAAGACTACCCCCGAGGAGCAGGTGGTAGGAACCTGTAGTCTTGTAGCCCCTGGGTCTGAAGCATGGGGGGCAGCCTGGGCTTGCCACTGCGCTGTGAAGTGGACCAGGGGCCCCTTGACCTGTGGGACCCGATGCCATCTCTAGGTAGATAGAGTCGGAATTGGGTTGAATGGAAGGACACCCGGCGGGTGTGGGAGAATAGATTGTTGGTGCAGGAGAGAGAAGAAACCCCACACATTACAGTTGGTCCCACAATTATCACAGGAGACACATCACCCCACAAAGGGGGTAGGGAAGAAGAAGGTGCAGAAACAGTGTTTTGACAGGTACCCCAAGGCCACAGATGAAAAGAGCTGTACATGAGCACCGCACCGTGACAGGTAAATCTGTTCTCAGAGCGGCACGGGTAGCACTGCTGAGATGGCTGTACGTGTGCCCTAGCTTCGCACAGGGAAGTCATCCTAGATCGTGAGAGCCAAGATTCTCACCACCAGAAAGTTACCAGTGAGGGGGTACCTGGGGCGCTCAGTCGGTGAAGCGTCTGCCTTCAGCTTAGGTTGTGATCCCAGGGTCCTGGGATGGAGTCCCACATCGGGCTTCTTGCTCAGCGGGGAGCCTGCTTCCTCCTCTCTCTCTGCCTGCCTCTCTGCCTGCTTGTGATCTCTGTCTGTCAAATAAATACAATAAATAAAATCTTTAAAAAAAACTTTTAAAAAAAGTTACTAGTAAGAAAAGAAGACAAGATAACGTGAACTCTGGAGTGCTGGGATGGAATCAAAGGGGGAAAGACCACGCCTTAGTGCACACATGCAGAAGAGAGACCCAGGAGGGCACATCTGGTAGGAACCCCTGAGTAGTATAGGCATTTAAGGTGGAGCCCTCTGTGTTCTATCAGAACATTTCCTTTGGAAAAGTCTAAGAGGGACTTTGCAGGTCAGCAGACTTCTCTCCTGTGTCCTGTTTTACCTTTCGGGCATCGTAAAAGCCTGTAGACTTAAGGCACTCAAAGGATGTTTGGAAGGATATTCCATTATGCTGGGACATAATGGAGAAGGGTTATGACTCCCAACAGCTAAGCTTAATGAGTTTAGCAAAAAATCTACCAGAACATTCAGCAGTCCGGGGTTCTTTACCGTTTTGTGTGCTGTGGAGGAAAGGTATCCAGCAATATAGTGAAGTTTAATAGACCCTTTCTTAAAACGTTTTAAAAGGCATAAACTATGCAGGATTACAAAGGAACCCAGTTATAAAAAGCCATAAAAATGTTTTTAATTGTGATAATAGTAATAAGTGTTTCTTTAATAAGATCTGGTAACAGGTCAGCAGGTTTGAAGTCGGGAGGTGCCTCAAGATCTGTGCACCAGCTGTTATTTGATATAAAAATACCTGTAATTTCTCTCCGTGACAGTCGCAGACAACATGTAACTTGGGGCCTCCGTTTCGCGACTGAAGGAAATGTTTGACTTAGGTTAGAGGTTAGTGAAATAAAGATATAATTTCCCCCACCGAAATTCACAGGCTTCACTGGAGTTCACTGCGAGCCTGGAGTTCGCAGACCCCAGGTTTGATCATCAGTACTAGTAAGGGCAGCAGAACTCTGGTCCGTTGAGTCAGAAACAGATCAGACTGGAGCTACAAGAAGTACTTGGCAAGGCATAAATAACTAGGATTCCACTCAAGTAGCGATTGCTGCTCTATACAAAAAAATGTGATGATGTGGTGCAAAGGGTTATAACTGTGGAAAATCATTTTGATGGAGTGGATCCCAGCGCTGCAGAGGCTGAGGTCAACACCGAGGGGCAGGGACGGTTGAAAATCATCATTGAAACCTCAGACTGTGGGTTTAAAGGCTAGGCAGGGAAATGTTTCCTTTATTAAAGACTGTCCTACTAAAAGGAACATTGTTTTTTTTTTTCTGCCCGAAAGGATAGGACATAACGTTCAGTTGTAACGTTTGGTTAAAAGGGATCCCATCTGCTTAGGGTATAGCCGCTGTATTATATGTAAGCTCACCCTGACTCCCTAACGCCACTACCCACTTTGTAAAGCACATTCACCTCTGTGGTCTCCTGAGTCTAAAATAATTCTTATGTGTCAGGGCACCTGGGTGGCTCAGTCAGTTAAGCATCCAGCTCTTGATTTCAGCTCGGGTCATGATCTCAGGGTTGTGAGATCGAGTCCTGCCTCAGGCTCTACACTCAGCGTGGAGTCTGCTTGGGCTTCTCTCTGCCTCTCTCTCACTCTTTCTAAATGAATACATAGAATCTTTAAAAGAAATAAAATAAAGTAATTGTTATGTGTCCAACAGTCATACACAATTTTTAGACTAAGTAGCAGGTTTTTTTAGCAATTTTTAGTCACAGCAGTGTCAAGCAGGAACAGCTGGGTATTATCATCATACCTGCTGGCTTCCCGGGTTTCTCCGTGGTGGGCTTTCTGTGAAACTCAGTACAAAGGTGATAGGTTGACTCAGAGAGACGAACTCTGTAGGGGAGTCTCGTGAAGTAAATAATCTCCCCTAGAAAGAATAATGGAGGGCAACGTGTTGGAGTTTGCAAATGTAACCGGCTAGTT
The DNA here is from genome assembly GCF_022355385.1 of Mustela nigripes. Taxonomy (NCBI): domain Eukaryota; kingdom Metazoa; phylum Chordata; class Mammalia; order Carnivora; family Mustelidae; genus Mustela; species Mustela nigripes. The sequence continues at coordinate 183,532,809 of NC_081560.1, forward strand.
TCCTGATCGTTTTGTGGAGGAGATTAGTTGGCTCCTTGTCTCACGAATTCCTAAGTCTGTGGAGGGCCCCATGCAGGACTTGCCCACCCACCGCCTCCTTCTCGGTAACCCCCCCGTCGCCCAGGCCCATCTGTCCTTGGTGCCTTCCGTACTGATCACATTCTGTCCTGATGCTTCTTAGCACCACTGCTCACCTCCTAAAGTCCTAAAGCCCCTGTGCACCTCCATTTCTTGCCTCCTTCCTCCTTAGCCGTGGTTCTTCCATCTGTTTCGTTGAGGAGAAGACATTACTACCTTCCTTCCTTCTGGTCCAAAGTGTTCCTTGCCCAACCAGGTGTCTTAACAAGGTGAAAATGTTCCATACAACTTTGCCCTGAACTATCTGCCTCCTACTTCTGCAAACAAAACAAAATTAATTACAAAATTGAGAGACACACATTTTTCTTCTAACTGGCCAATGTTTGTTTTCACTTCTGAATCTGGAGCAGAGTACACAGACTCCTGGGCACATTAACCACAAAACCAAGTGTGGGAAAGATCAACAGCGGTTTCAAACATAGTGACTCATGTTTTCTTTTGTTTTTTTTTTTTTTTTATCAATAAGCGTTTCCATGTGTAAGCAAAACTATTGAGAAAAAATATATTGCAGTATACTGTTATATTTGCTTTTTTTTTTCTTTTTTTAACACCATGTATGGTTTTTAATTCTGCAAAACTTGGCTTTACTCTTGCCTGTTCCCTGTTCCTTGAGCCTTATAGAATTCCCCCTGGTATCCTGCACTCTCAGGCAATTGTCAGATGCCCAGAATGCTTGTTTTTAAATCTTGTTGAATGAAAGGAAAACATTAATTCTTTTTTTTTTCCCAGCAGCTTTATTGAAGTAGAATTTACATACCGTAAAATTCATTCTTTTAAAGTGTATAATGAAATGCTTTGCTGTTCATTTACGGAATTGTAGAACCGTCTCCCCCACCCCCAACACCAGCATCAGACAACTGCTATAGTTTCTATCTCTGTGGCTTAGTCTTTTCCGAAAATTTATATAGATAGGATTCTAGAACATGTGATATTTGGTTAGCTGGCATCTTTCACTTAGCCTGTTTTTAGTGAACCTACAAAGACTAATAACTTGTTTGTTTCCCCTGTAATAAAATTCTACAAAATAAAATTGGAAGAATACAGCAAGCATTTCAAATGGGATGGTTTCTTTTTTCAACGAAATGGGAGTAAATCCATTGTTTGAACAGCAGTTGGCAGGTTTGAAGCATCAGGGACGTAGCAGCAGGGGGACACGCCCATGGCTGGAAGAGTTCCCCTTCCAGTTTGACTCTGCGGCGGCGGCTGGGACTGCCTCCATTAGGACCGCCACCCTGTGTTCTCCCAGGTCCCAGTAGGAAGTCATGACCATCTGCCAAGCTCTTGCTGTACAGCCAGCCGATGCCTTACCAAACCCTTCATGGCATGGGTTACCGCATTAGTCCTCACAAAACTCAAGATGATGGTCTACATGTTTCAGGGTAAGAAACAGACAGAGAGGTATTACCTGAGGTTGAAATCATTGGCCCCAGTTCACTTGGCTGCTAAATACCAGATGCCAGATTGCAAACTAGTTCTTTCAGCCCGCAGAGCCTGTTTCCTTAACCCCGATGCTGTACCATCTCTTACTGATGAGAAGCTGAAACAGAACTAGTCAGGAGAACCAGGAGAGCCCTGGTGTCTGCAGCCACCCTGGACAGGTCAGGACAGCTCCCACACCCTCACCTGTTCCCGCGCCACTTGATGACGCTCTTTGCCATGGTCCCCCCCATACTGTTATTACATTCGGGTTCCCCTCCAAAGAAGTCCATGAAATGCGACATTTTGAGAAGGAGTTCTGGGGCACCTGCGTGGCACAGTCAGTTGAACCTCTGACTCATGATTTCGGCTCAGGTCATGGTCTCAGGGTTGGGGGATCGAGCCCCAGGTGGGGCTCCGTGCTCAGTACAGAGTCTGCTGAAGATTCTTTCTCTCACTCTGCCCCCCCCAATAAATAAATAAATCTTTAAAGAAAGAAAGAGTTCCACCTAGAAAGTTTTGTTTTCTTTTCTTTTCTTTTTTTTTTTTTATTGTGTTAGTCACCATAGCGTACATCATTAGTTCTTGAAACAGTGTTCCAAGATTCATTGTTTGTGTGTAACAGCCCGTGCTCTGTGCAGTCCGTGCCCTCCTCATACCCGCCACCGGGCTCACCCATCCCCCCCACCCCCAAAGTTCTGTTTGCCTGAGGGTAAAAGGTAATGCTCTGGGAAATTTGTTGAGTTAGAAGAGCTTATTGCTTGGATAAAGGACATAATGTTAAAAAGGAATTGTGTTTTTGTTCACAAGACAGTGAATTTTAAAATGTGAGAGCTTCCACTCCTCTTTTGGTGACACAAGAGGTAAGAAGGGGTTATAAAGTTAATTCCGAAGAAACCGATGTTCACCTACTTCTCTTTACTTTTGGGGTGTGTGTGTCCCCTGTTCCATGGGACTGTTCCCACAGCTAAGAAGAAACTTCCCAACTTGCCTGTCTTCTTGGAAAACTCCACCCCATGTCCTAAAGTCTTCCCAGTCAGAAGCTCTCCTCAGTACAATAAACCCTGGGCTGTTCTGTGCTCCGCTGCAGATGTTTACAGATGAGGAGATAATGATAAAGGATGCTGGTGAGTACCCGGCCCAGTGTGCCCTCCGGATCCCTCTGGTCACCAGCTGGGTCTGGTGTGAAATCCCATGACGGGCCTAGGGGGTGTGTTCACCTCAGTTTGTAAATGGAATTTTTTTCACATTAATTTAAAAAAAAATTTTTTTTTTTTTTTGAAAAAAAAGTAAAACCTATCCTATTAAAAGAGTAAAGACTTAACAGTATTTTTTCCCCCTACAGTTAAAAAATTTGCCCAGGAACGGGTTGCTCCTCTGGTTTCAACCATGGATGAGAATTCAAAAATGGACATATCAATAATACAAGGACTGTTTCAACAAGGGGTATATACTTTATAATTCTTCCCATTTCAAACTTTCCTATAAGTACTGTCCAGCATTCAAATGTATGCATGTGACTAAATGCAGGAACTGTCAGGACGACTAAATGAACTCTTCTTTTCCTAGTCAAAATTATCTGTGTTCTCTTTTAAAGATTTTCATTTTTTATTTTTGAGAGACAGAACATGAGCAGCAGGGAGGGGCAGAGGGAGAAGGAGAAGCAGGCTCTTCACTGAGCAGGAAGCCCGACGCGGGGCTCGATCCCAGGACCCCGAGATCCTGGAAGGCAGACGCTCCACCGACTGAGCCACCCGGGTGCCCCTCTGTGTTCTCTTTTAGTTTGAAATCCTGGCTCAAAGTTTCTTTTAAATTGACTTAGCGTTTTGAGTTAGAAATACTGTGCTTTTTAAGAAAAGGGCTTGGAAGCAAGAGAGTGATTTCTTTACACCTATGGTCCCCAACCGGAGGCTGTTTTTGTCCCCCAAGAGACATCTGGCAGTCTCTGGAGACATTTTTGGTGTTCACAACTGGGAGTGATGCTGGCACCTGGGGGGGTAGAGGTCGGGGTCCTGCTCAGTGTACAGGACTGCCCCCCAACATGGGGTTGCCTCCCTCAACAACCACCAGGATTAAGAAGAGGATTTTAGTGAGACTTCACAGTAGACCCTGTATCCCACCCAAGTCCCTCTGCACACCACAATCCTAGAAGCGGAGGCGACCTCTGAATTCCGCACCAACCAAGGACCCTGGCTTCCAGCGGCCTAAGTCCCAGAGCCCTTGACTAGAAGCCCAGTAGACACCACGGGTGACCGTAGAGCGCCCCAGCGGTAGGTTATCCGCATGGCGGCTGAAGGGGAACGTTTTCAGAATCACTGCCCTCACTCATCATCTCTCCGTCTCCGTAGCGAGTGATGTCGAGTGACGTTTCCCTTTCACTGTGAATATGGGATATCCCAGGACGGGTAGTTCCTCTTTGGAGCCATGGGCTAAAATTTTGTCTGTCATCCTGCTGCAAAAATACCGCCTTTTTCACCCAATGGGAATAGTTTTTGCTTCGTCCTGTTTTGAAGAGACCGGCTTTGTTTTATCCTGCCTAGTTGTGATTTTTCTACCTTTTCTTAGGCAATGAAACGCTTGGGAATGTGGCGTCTTGAATGGAGCCCTGGGGTCGGTGGCATCTGGGGGTCCCGTTTCTCGGGCTGGCTTCATCTTCAGCGTTGGTAGAGCCCTTGGGCCGCTCTGAGAAGGCTTAGGGTTCTGCGCGCTGAACCTCACTCTGCTGATGGGGGGGCTTCCTGCGGGCGGGGTGCTCTGAAGCCCACCAGCTGCCCTGGCTTAGGGGTCATGCCAGCTGCAGAGTCCACTTGGTGGCACCTCCTACACCAGCTCTTCTGAGCCTCCTCTTGTTCCTGTGCAGTCCCCTGCTGTAGCAGTCGCCGACAAACACGGTCTTTCCCACGGAGGGAAAACCGGTGACTTTTTGGGAGAAGCAGTGTGGCGACAGCTCTTCGCCATCCTGATGATGGCAGCTTTGGACTGCCGCCGTGCCCTCTTCCTTCGGTGCTTCCTCGTAGAACATCATTCCTGGATCTCACCCCGGCCTTCCCCTCTGCTGACCCTGACCGCTGGGACCCAGACAGTAGCTCGCTGTGATTCCAGAAGCGGCTGGGCAGAATAGAAAGCTGCATTATCCTTTTATCTGTGCACAGCTTTGGGGCATGAATTACATGTACACACATGCTCCTTCTGAAATGGGGACTTTCCGAGAAAAACAGAACTGCGGGAGTTTCACGGTCCAGACTTAGGAGTAGCTGCTGAATATAGACGGTCCTTGGAAAGCTTGGCCGGCATCTGGTCCTGTTCACCAGGCCCCTTCCACCTTGTCTGTTGGGGTTTGGGGAAACACCACCAGATGTCTGCTAACCACCTAGAATGTCCCAGAAGGAGTGATCCCTCAGTTACCAGCTTGGCTGAAGGAGTCAAGGCAAGGAGCCTGTCTAGAAGGGATTGTGCCGCACTGCCTGCCTCCAGGTCCTTGCTGCCCGAGACACTCTCTCCTTCTTCCCCTCCATCATCCTTCAAAGCATTTTACAGATTCTTGTGTTTCAGATACCACAAGGAAACAAATGGCAATTCTAGCTTATAACCACTTCCTTTTCAGAGAGGTACGGCTTCCACTCTAGTTTTTGTTACTTACAAGATAGTACAAAAGCCATACCAAATTAAAATAAAATGTACAAATAGACTTTTTTTTAAAAGTTTTTTTGATTGATTTGACAGAAATCACAAGTAGGCAGAGAGGCAGGCAGAGAGAGGGGGAAACAGGCTCCCTGCTGAGCAGAGAACCCGATGCGGGGCTCGATCCCAGGACCCTGGGATCATGACCTGAGATGAAGGCAGAGGCTTAACCCACTGAGCCACCCAGGCGCCCCTACATACAGAGTTTTAAAATTTAGGAATTTATGTAGTTAAAATTTAATTTTGAACTTGTTCTTGCGAGAAATTTTCCCATATGAAAATTAGCTGTCTTGGAGCATCTGGGTGGCTCAGTGGGTAAAGTGTCTGCCTTTGGCTCAGGTCATGATCCCAGGGTCCTAAAATCAAGTCCCACATCTGGCCTCCTGCTCAGTGGGGAGTCCGCTGCTTCCTCTCCCTCTGCTGCTATCCCTGTTAGTGCTCTCTCTCTCTCTGTCAAATAAATAAATAAAATCATAAATAAAAATAAAGAAAATAGCTTTCTTAATCTGTTTCCTTGTTTTTCCTTTCAGTTGATGGGTATTGAAATTGAAACAAAATATGGAGGAACAGGAGCTTCCTTTTTTTCCTCTATCCTAGCGATAGAGGAATTAGCCAAAGTTGATGCATCTGTGGCCTTGGTATGTGACATCCAGAACACAGTAATTAACAATCTGATTAGAAAATATGGAACAGAAGAACAAAAGGCTACCTATTTGACCAAGCTTGCGACAGAACAAGTGAGTCCACAGGAGTTGTTTAAATGAATCTGATCTCTGTTAAACTTGGGACACCTCCAGCTACAATGTTGACTCTGCAGTGTTGACAGCACGGTACCATTCAGTGTACTCTGCCTCTTATTTCTGTTTGGAAATTCAGAGAATAATCAGCAGACGAAAAAACTTTTTTTTTTTTTCTTTTGGCCCCAGTTCTATTTCCTTCATACTTTGGTTGGTGGTTTCATTTACAGTGAGATGTCTAGAAAACTGCAATTACTAGAACGAATTTAATTAAATTTCACATTGAATCTGTGCACTTATATCTTCAAATCTTAGACAAGTAGTAGGGTATATACTAGAAAGTAACACTTTGGAAATATAATTATGATTCTGATAAGTACAGGCTTTTAAAAGTGGCTAAAGCTTTAAATGACACTTGTTTATTTTACTAAAGTATTTGTTATGCACAGTACAGACACAGTTAATAACTTAGAATTTTGTCTGCTTGCATATGTAGGTTGGAAGTATCTGTCTTTCAGAGGCTGGAGCCGGTAGTGATTCATTTGCTTTGAAGACCAGAGCTGATAAAAAGGGAAACTATTACGTCATCAACGGATCAAAGATGTGGATCAGCAATTCCGAATACGCAGGCGTCTTCCTGGTGATGGCCAACGCCGACCCTGGCCTTGTAAGTCGGAAAGCAGGAGTTCTCCCCCACCCCAGCCTCTTCTCTCGTGGCTCTTTCCTGCCTGCATTTCCTTTTTACAGCTTTGTCTTAAAGTCCTCATTCTCCTCAGTACTGAAAAGTTAGATAACTGACATCTTTTCAGCCTCTCATTTACTGTGTTCTCCCCGAATATATACAGTTGATGTGATTAGTAACTACACAGAAGTCTGTTTATTCATTGCCACCAAATCTGTTATATCAGAAGCTAACCTTTCGTTTTGTAGGATTTCACATTTTCTATTTGAGGATGAATTTAAGTACCTACTTACTACATTCATTTTAAGAATATTTGGTTTAGTTGGAAAATAGGTATATGACAAACAGGTAAGTACATTTGATTGTCCTTTCTCTGACATAACATTTAATTGAATTAAATTTTGAAACTTGAACATACTTAACAAATGAAGTTTAGAACATGGAATGCTCATGGTCACATGATACTTTAGTGTATCTTAATAATTTTAATAGCCATAATGCTTTCTGGAAAAGTAAAAGAAATTATAGACTTCTTAATTGCAAATCTAGTGTTTTCCAAGTTTCCTAATGCACGTGTTGCAGCTCTGAGTCCATTAATATTAATGCCAAAGTTCAGTTTTAGTTTTCTGTCAACTTTCAACTCTTGGAAACAAGGGATCTTACGAGTTCAAGTGTGGCAATAGCATTTTTTTTTAATCAGCATTTTGAATCTTCTTTTTAGGGATATAAAGGAATTACCTGCTTCTTAGTAGATCGGGACACGGAAGGCCTTCACATAGGGAAAGCAGAAAACAAAATGGGGATTAGAGCTTCTTCCACGTGCCCATTAACATTTGAAAACGTCAAGGTGGGTATCTTAGAATTTCCAGCAAAAGACTGGCATGAAATAAGCGATGCATGGAACTGTAGATGTGTGAGAAAAGGGTCACCTTATTGAGCACGTGTAGGACGTTCTTAGGTGAGCTCTTGACTAAATGTACTTTTCACAAGAGTTTAGGCAAAGAGGGGAACTTCTCTGCCTAGCAGCTGGCCACAGAGCCAATGCTAAGGATTAATCCCGTTTATACTTTTTAATTTATATGCCTGTGAACCATTTATACTTTATAAACTTGATACTGACTTCAAAGACAGACGTGTGGTGTGGGTCTACCACAGGCCACAAGGTGGGGATGTTGCTCAATGAGCCTGAGAACCCATGAGGCAGCGCCCCACAGTTTAGAGTGGAATCTGTTAAAAGTGAGGGAGAGAAATAAGATGAAATCAGAGGGAGACAAACCATCAGAGACTCCTGGGGCACTTGGGTGGCTCAGTCGTTGAGCGTCTGCGTTTGGCTCAGGTCATGATCTCAGGGTCCTAGGTTCCAGCCCTGCAGCATCGGGCTCCCTGCTCTGCGGGAAGCCTGCTTCTCCCTCTTCCACTCCCCCTGCTTGTGTTCCCTCTCTCGCTGTCTCTCTCTCTCTTTCAAATAAATAAAATCTTAAACAAACAAAAAAAAACCATCAGAGACTCTTAACTCTAGGGAACAAATGGGGCTGCTGGAGGGGCGAGGGGTAGGGGAATGGGGTGACTGGGGCATGGGCACGAAGGAGGGCATGAAGTGATGGAATGAGCGTGGGTGTTACATGCAACTGATGAATCACTGACCTCCATCTCTGAAACTAATAATTCAGTATATGTTAATTACATTGAATTTTTTTTTTTTTTAAAGTGAGAAAGAGAAGACTGCTAGAATGTTATGCTTTAGAACTTGGCATGGGTGGAACAGGTTGTGACAGGCTTCTTATCACTCGTATTACAACTTGATCCTTTGGTTCATGAGGGAGCGTGCGCACGCACGGGCTGGCTTTGCAGACGGATGGTCCAGCCTCACTAATTGCCCCGGACTGGCTTCCTTCCTGCCTGCCCTTTCTTTCTCTGTTCTGCCCACTCCCTCTCCTGAGGTTATAAAGCTAAATGGATTGTTTTATTGTTCCCAGTCTACATTATTTTTAATTACGAATAAACATTTTAATCTGTTTCTTCTCTCCTTCCGCCCCTCCCTCATATGCTCGTGCGTGTGTGTCGGTGTGCGTGCGCGCTCACCTCAGGTGATTTTTACAGGGATGATAGTGGCAGCAGAAGAAGGGTTGGATACCCTTGATTTAGCCAAGTACTTACATGTTTTGTGTAATTCCCAGTATGTCCTGTCTCGCCATAGCATACAGTTAGGAACTGGGGAAAGTGATTATTCATGTTATTGATGGATTGTACGAGAGTCCCTTTTTCTAGATCCATTCATTTGTTCAACACGTGCCTGTGCTGGGCACTAGCAGAAGCGATAGCAAACAGCACTGACGTGAGTCCTGTCCTCTCCCAGAGCTTTGTGGGAAGCCGAGGAGGAGACAGAGACTACGGGTAGCCTTGGAGCTCACGAAGTCCTGGGCTAGAGTCCTGTCACACAAATTGGGGATGTTGTGTATATAAACCTGTGTAATCAAAACGAATTATGTAAAATTAAATGTAGAAATAACTGCACATTTTTCCTTTCAGGTTCCAGAAGCCAATATCCTGGGACAAATTGGACAGGGCTATAAGTATGCCATAGGGAGTCTTAATGAAGGCAGAATAGGAATTGCTGCACAGGTTAGTCACATTTTAGCCAAACTGCTTGACTCTTCCACAGTGTGGGTCAATTAAAAGGTAGAAAGAAAAAGTGCGAAGGAAGGAAGAGAGGGAGGGAGGGTAAGCAAAACGGGTGAGTGTTGGAAGCTCGTGAACACAAGATGGCGCCCTTCCCTTCCGTGTGGGGAAGAAATGGCTTCTGACTGGTTTCTTTCATATCCCGCTTGGGTCAATTATGTAATGTCCTGAGAACCAAACAATGGCTCAGTGGTGACGCTTTTTCTGCTTTGAGAATGTTAAGTATTATCCAATACCTGGATCGATAACTTCCCAAATATATTGTAAATTAAATGTGTCTTTGGGAAAAAATCGCCTTTTCAGTTTTTGAAGTTCATTCTAGAAGAAAATTTTTTTAATTAAGAATACCTGATATTCTGTGTAGTGAGGGTCTGTAATCCGTAAAGAATGAAAGATTTGCTACTTAGCGTTTTGCCTGTGAAAATCAGGCAATCTTGTGTTTGTGGTGCTTGAAATAAAATAGCCATAATTAGACAGATATATACAATGAGAACTATTCCATTTTTTTAACCAAATTTGCCCTTTATAATGCACATTACATTGTTCTATGAAGTGAGATCGGTTGCTTTCTTGATTAACACAATTAATAGCATCTGGTTTTATTATAAATGTCATTTTGGGGGCGCCTGGCTGGCTCAGTCGGCGGAGCACGTGATTCTTGATCTTGGAGTTACAAGTTCAAGCCCCACATTGAATGTAGAGGTTACTTAAAAATAAAATCTTTTTTTTTTAAATGTCATTTTGTAGAATATATTTGTTTATTTTTAATCAACAAATATCCCAAATTCAAAAACTAAGAGCATTTAGATTTTAAAGCCATTGGTATAGTTAGATGTTGTAGTATCCCTCTAGATGTTTTTTCTGCTGCTGTTAATTTGCTAACAAAACATCCTTAGATCAAAACTTAACCCATGTTTCTCACAAAGCTAGATAATGAGAGAAACGGCTTATTTGTTCTTTTTAATGTTTTCCTGTGATTCAGTTTCATCAGATACGACATTAAAAACTGTAGGACTAGATCTCCTTGTTCTCAGATATAAAATAATATAGATCTTCTAGTAGTAAAATACACAGCCTGGGCTTTCATCTGATTACTCCAAGTTATCATATAACCTAATTAAAAGTTAAGGTCAGGTAGTTACCATTTCTTGGTTAACACCATGGATCCCTTTTAGAGAAAGAGTCACAAGTTATAGCAAACTGAAGGTATCTGTCCTCAAAACTGCAGCCAAAGACCATTTAGTTTTTCGTTATTGATAGTGAAAACGTCTTACAGAGATGGAGAAGCCTATTGTGACTGACAACAGGTCATTTTTAGGATATTATCTGCATGCCATAAACGTTAGTCCTGAGTTTGGTGACCTCATCTTATCTCAGCCCCAAGTGCAGTGGGTTGGTGCCTCACCGAAGTTTGGGTTTTGCGGGGGATGGTGTCCTTTAATCAGTTTTAGTTCGATATTCTGTTCTCCAGGAAATTCAAAACAAAAGGTTGAAGGAAAATGTAATGAACACTAATAAGATATTGATAAGTTTGTGGGCGTTTCCCCCAAAACTTTCGCTGTTTTTTTTGTTTGTTTTTTAATTCTTTTTCTAAAACCCATATAGTTGACATCTTGCGGGACAGTGACTTCATGGCCACCTAGTTTTGGAAGGGAGCAACCATTTCTGAGCTTGAATGGGTCAGTAGGTCGGTTAGCAATGAGACCGTTGAGCTGAGCTTGCCAGCAGGCCTGACTGGTTCCCGTGCATAAGTTCCCATGCATAAGTCCCCGTCTTTACCGGGTGCTCTCAGTGTAACCCTGCAGGAAACCGTTCAGGTCTGAAAACCCTGACACCTCGGCCACTCAGGCCCTCCACTCCAAGCCTTCAGTCCTTAGACACCTCACGTCGCTTTTTTTAATCAGGTTCCCACAGATGGACCTAATGTGTAGCTGGGGTTGGGAAACCCTGTTCTTTTATGTTCTAGTGCCCTTTCCCTGAAGCGTTTATTAATCCTTATAGTATGCAACACGGACAGGAAGATAGAAGGTTAGGAAGTGACCTTCCACACTGGCCTTCTAGAAAGACTAGAGGGAGCTACTCTGTAGTCTTCAAGGCCAGTTGAGAGCAGCATTTCCAGGGCTTGCTTTATGCCTGGAGAAGCAGAGTTTAAATGAAGAGCTCCCTTCGAAGTAACCTCGTGGTAGGAGCCTGAGACTCACCTCTGCTAGAATTAAATAGACCCACATTTATATGAAACCACTCGAATGATTTCTCGCATCTTCTCCCAGCCTGGAAGTTAAGTTCTACAAATGCAGTGGGTGAAGGTACCACTTGGTGCCTCCAGTTCTTCCCCTGCCCACAATGACTCAATTTGCCTATAAAAGGAATGTATCCCCTGAATAATTAAAAGCATAAACTTAATAACAAAATAAGAAACCCTGCTCTTTTTTTTTTTGAACAGATGCTGGGACTGGCCCAAGGGTGCTTTGACTACACTATTCCCTACATGAAAGAAAGGATGCAGTTTGGCAAAAGGATATTTGATTTTCAGGTATGTCATTATTAGCCTCTCCGTTCAAGCCGTCCTCTCGAGGTTTCTGTTAATGAAGAGCTGTGCCATAAAGCCATGGAGGGCGTCCCCTCGGGGCGATCTTAATGGAAGAGGCGGGGAGGAGGAAGGAACAGGTCTCTGGGCGCATACCTGTGAACACCTTGACCTTCTCCAAGGGTAGGACAGTGGTCCTTGAGGCCCACCTGTGGTATGACTCCAGACTTTCTAGTGAGCACTTTACAGTTGACTCCGCACTGCTTCCCAAGTTCTAGGGCATGGGGTCTGCAGTCGGGCACCCAGGGCTCAAATCCCAGCTCTCGCTTACCAGTTGTAGGCCGTGGGCAAGTTACCTCACCCTCTCGGCCCCAACTGCCCCATTTCTAAACTAAAGGTAATGCTAGGGTGACTTGCCCTCAGAGAGGTGTGTGGTGTATGTAGCACGTTGCCTGAGTGGGACGAGTGCTCAGTAAACGGGAAAACTTATTAGGAGCCCTCTGCGGGAACCACACAATAATCCTCCGAAGACTACACTTGGACACTTCTTGAAAGCAGAAGGTACGGTTTGCTGCAGTGAGTCAGATGAGAAGTTCTCAGCCAAGTGCGTTGAAAGAAGCTGGCCTGGTCTAACGATGTGGCTTCTCGGAGCTCCCCAGTTATGGGGGCTGTAGGGGGCCATGGCATCTTCCAGTCCATGTGGAAGCCTAGCCAGGTGAGGGAAGGCCCGGAGCCGCAGCTTACTGCGCTTACTCAAGCACTTTACCTAAAAATCCAGAGTAGCTGTTTCTCATGTTCGTGAAACCTCCCCGCAGGCAGCTCTAGGCTCCAAGTCCGATTTCTTACTACATTTCTGGCTCTGTTGTGCTGCGTTGTCTTCAGGTGCTGCGATAAGGACTTGGCCTTACACAAGCACGCACAGATTGCCTGCGCGTACAGGTTCTGGGCACAGTGTGAGCGTACGCGGTCAGTTCAAGGCCTGGAAAGACGGAGCGCGGCCGGCCTGGCCAGGAACCCCCATAGCCCGTGCTGTCCTTGCATCTTAGCCACGGGAAGCAGAAGCCCCTGGAACATTGAGTTCCCAAGGACATCAGGTGTCAAACCATAGGTGTTTCGTCTTGGCTTCTGGTCCTATTTTCATTGAATTATGCTAGAGTACTTTCTCGGAGCCAGCTGCCACAGAGATCGCAAGGAAAGGGACAGAATATGAAGACAGTTGGTGGCAAGCTTTAGATCTCCTTTGTACAGAGAAAACAATGTTTCTGAGTCTGTGGAGTTGGTGAGGGAGGGATACGGCGCCAGGTGAACCGACAGGGGTAATCGTGACCCTTCTAAGATGCCGGGTGTGGGTGATTAAAAGAAAACTGTGAAGCTTCATTTTGATCCTAAAACGGGTTTAAATTAATTATTAAATATAACAAATTGTTAAACCTAATTCTGTGATTATTTTTTAAATCTTGACAGTTTTACAGAATTACATGAACTTTGAATGTTTCTCTAAATCCGTTTCCTTGTAGATTGCAGATTTTTAAGTATTTCTATGAAATGAAAGCAAATTCCATTTCGGGGGTATATTTTCATCCTGTCAGTGTTCCACATCCGGGCAAGACTTTGAGGATAAGCTATTTTTTCAGACATCATAATTCTCTAACGGGCCCGAATTTCCAGGGGCTCCAACACCAAGTGGCTCACGTTGCCACTCAGCTGGAAGCTGCGAGATTGCTGACGTACAACACTGCCAGGCTTTTAGAAGCTGGAAAGCCGTTCATAAAAGAAGCATCGATGGCGAAATACTATGCATCAGAGGTAAAACAACAAACAACCGAAATCCGTAATTCAGCCTTCTTCTCCTCCACCCCCCCCCATTATGTATGTATGAACCTTTCCACTTGGTATTGATTGAGCATTTGTTTTTCAAGTCAAATAGCATAGACTTTGCGGTTCCTACAACAGAAAAGCAAAATCGCAAGCCTTTCATGGAAAAGTGCTTTGATTCTATGAGGTCTCGGTGTTATCACGGGCTCTTCAGTGGAAACCGAGTCACGCAGTTGGGGTAGAACACGCATCACTCCGTCAGCTCCATCTGAATGTGGTCTCCCTCCCCTGGTGCCTCTGGTTCGGGCAAAGTGAATACCAGGGGAGATCACCCGAAGTAAAAACCCCAGGAAGAGACTGTTCACGTTTTGAGGGAATGCTTTCTGTTGATGCCTCACGCCTTCTCCGTTTAACCCGGTAGACGCTGGCTGGAGATCTTGCCAGGTCACCGAGTGCTACGTCCCAGCCTCTGTCGCTTCGTAGCTTGGAGTAGTTCCTTAACCGCTCAGCCCCCCAGTTTCAGCTCCCACCTCTGCCTCCCATCTGAGTTCCAGACTAATAGGTCCGGTTTCCACTGGGCCTGCCCGCCCCGTTGTACCGGTCAGAGGCCTGAGCCGTCTTGACACCCTCGTCCCCCTCATCCCGGCCTGGAATCCCATCATCCGCTGGAGGATCCGGCCTGGGCATTTCTCGCACTCACAGGTTTCTCCGCCTGTCCGCTGCCCCCTGTTGTCCGAGCCACGGCGTTTCTCGACCAGAGGACCCCGCTCACCTTCCGGCTGTTCCACGGGGCCTCTTGCTTCTTCCTCCAGTCCAGTCTTCCCTCTTCAGAATGTCCAGGAGCCCAGGTCGCCCCCGCTTAACTGTCGTGGCTTCTCACAGCAAGTGGGACAATATTTGTATTCAATTCCTGAGGCTTTTAACAAATTAACCAAAAATTTAGTGGCCTAAAGCAATACAGTTGTATTCATCTCGTGGCTCTGGAGTTCCGAAGTCTGAGTTATCACTGGGATAGAATCAAAGTGTCAGCAGAGCTGCCTCTCGGAGGCTCTGGGGAGAATCTGTTTCCTCGCTCTTCGCGCTTCTAGAGGATGCTCGCCTTCTCCCCCTCAACAGCCCCGGCCTCCGCCTTCAAGGCCCTCGGGGTAGCGCGTTCAAATCTGGCTCTGGCTCTCCTGCCTCTCTTTTTCCCTTAAGAGGACCCTTGTGATGCCGTTGAGCACACCCAGGCTATCCAGGACCATCTCCCATCTCAAAGCCCTCAACTTAGCACAACTGTGGGCCCCCATGGCCATGTAAGGTGCAAACATTACCGTTTCTGGGGATCAGCATGCAGACACCTTTGGGGTCCGTTACAGTCTTCAGTCGGCCTGCCATCGTGAGGCCCGCCTGCCTGTCTCTCCAATGTCTTCACAGTTTGCCCTGACCCCCGTGCACGGCCCCCCTCAGGTCCCTGAGGTTGATAAACCCATTTTCCTCTTGAAGCCTTCCCACATGTTCCTCAACTTGAAATGTCCCCTAACTTGTCCTTTGGGGCTCAACAAAGCTGTCATTTCCTCACACGTTCCCCCCACCCCTAAATCAACAGCAGCTTTCCTAACCGGCTCTTCTGTTACCCCATAGAGTTTACTTGTTTCTGTAATTGTTAGTTGGACGTGTGAGCCAAAAAGGACAGTGACCGGCCACCCCCCCGCCACACTGGGGTTTACCCAGCGGCTGGCAGAGTGTGTGATCGAAAGAAGGCCCTTGATAAATATTTGCTGAATAAACAATGCCTGTTGGCAGCATGTGATTGGGTCTGATCAATACCCTAATATTCCTAAGAAAATGGGAATTTTGTGAATTAATAGGACAGTTTGCATTAGTCGTATAGGGAAGGAGACTGAAGAGACGATGCTGTCTTACAAGGTCACTTCAGTCCTTCCACTTGCCGGTAGCCGTGAACCCGCGTCACTAGAATATTCTGCAGGAGTGTTTATGGTGCATCGGTTTTGTGGTTTCAGCAGGTCGTCTGCCGCTTGGTTTTGGCAGGTGGCGGGCCTCACAACCAGTAAGTGTATCGAGTGGATGGGAGGAGTCGGCTACACCAAAGATTACCCTGTGGAAAAATACTTCCGAGATGCGAAAGTCGGTAAATAGATTTTTTACGTTTCATTTTGTTTTCTTTTATTCGCCTCTGTGGCTGTCGGGGCTGCTGTCTGTGTTTGATTTTCTGCTACTGAAATCTTTGAGCAAAGGTAGTGGAATCTCTTCCATGTCGTGTTTACTGGCTGTCTTCTTCTCTGTGGTTGGTTTTCCTTCCCCCGCATCCTTCCTTCAAGAAAAAGATGGATGTTTATATATTTTAAAACCTCAAGTTGCCTTTTTAAATGAATCCACAGGCCTTTTAGTAAAAGTGCAACAAAATCAGCTGTTGTAATTTTTCTTTTCCTAAACACATTAATACATTTGATGCGTTGAATGCTGATCTTTGAAGCAAAGTTCCAATTCCAGAAGCTTCATGCCTGATCAAGCCTGAGTGTTCTGATGCTCCACTACCAGGTGGGGAGCTCAAAATGAGGGGCTTTCAAAGCTTCCTGTTCCTGAGGGACAGTCCAGGCTTACGTACAGATAGCTGAGGAACAACTTTGGTGTTTCCTACTGATTCTGGAATCAGAATCCAGTTTCCAAATGAATATTAACATCTCGTAGGCAGAATGACTTTGTCATACAGTACCATATTCAAGGGTATGGAGTGTCACTGGGGACAGTTGGGGTGTTCTTTTTTTTTTTTTTTTTTTTTTTAAGATTTTATTTTTTTATCAGAGAGAGAGAGGGGGAGAGAGCTAGCACAGACAGACAGAATGGCAGGCAGAGGCAGAGAGAGAAGCAGGCTCCTTGCCGAGCAAGGAGCCCGATGTGGGACTCCATCCCAGGACGCTGGGATCATGACCTGAGCCGAAGGCAGCTGCTTAACCAACTGAGCCACCCAGGCGTCCCGGGGTGTTCTTTTTAAAAGATTTATTTATTTCATTTTTGAGAGAGAGAGAGAGAGAATGAGCCGGGGAAGGGCAGAGGGAGAAGCAGGCTCCCTGCTGAGCAGGGAGCCTGACACGGGACTCGATTCCAGGACTCTGGGATCAGGACCTGAGCCAAAAGCCAAAAGTTTAATTGAGCCACCCAGGTACCCCAATTGGGGACAATTTTATAGCAATCACAAAGGGGAGATGTGAGAGTGATTTCTTGTACAGACGTGTGGCCATGGGAGCACTAATTGTTCCTTTCACTCCGTTTTGTTTAAGGCACAATATATGAAGGAGCTTCAAATATCCAGCTGAACACCATCGCAAAGCACATCGGCGCAGAATACTGACATCCGAGGGAGTGGGTCCTCTCCCCCGATCGCTGGTAGAACATTCTAAACTATTGTGCCTTGTTGGGGAAGTAAACCTCCACAGCATCGAAGCATTCTGTTTAGGTCCTTAGTCATGATGCTTGGGGTAGACCTTTGCTGTTTGATCTCTTGTTCCGGGCTGCATCACAGAGGCACAGGAAATCATTTTTCAAATTTGGGAAGAAAGGCATCCAAATTTTTCCAGAACTATTTTTAGAGTTGTGTACATATTAATCATTCCAGCTTCAGGGCAGGCAGACGTTTCACTTTGTCAGCATTTGGAAAAATACATTTGAAGTATTACTTACAGACATGGCTATTTTATATTCCTGTTAAATTTTTATTTTTTAGAATCAGAGAAGATTTTGTCACAGTTGACAATTCTATAGATCAATTCTAAGTTTCTAAAGTAGGTAGCAACTGAAAATGTATTTAGAAAAATCTAAAAAAAAAGTTAAAGTTAAAAAAAGAAAAATCTGAAAGTTCTAGTTCTGAATGTCTGGAAGCGGGTGGAAAATAAGTGTATGGTTCTATAGATCATATGACTGCAGACGTTATTTTAAGAGAGTAAAGCAATATAATTTGTTACTGTAATTGACCTGCATAAAGGATGCATTTCATGATGATTTCAGCAGATCATTTTAAAAACAAGTCTCTTGGGGTACCTGGCTAGCTCAGTTGGTAGAGTAGCACGTGACTCATGATCTCAGGGTTGTGAGTTCAAGCCCCGTGTTGGGCATGGAGCCCAGTTTAAAAAAAAAAAAAAAAAAAAATTCCAAACAAGTCTATTAGTTTTCAACCATAAAGTTAAAATAGTTTGGTATTGGTATTGTAATCAAAATATATTCAGTATTATAATATTCATTCTTATTGTGCATTATTTTTCAATGTCATTTCTTTCTATATTTGAATTGAATAGTGTTTCCTCAAACTTAATTATTGGGCCTGATCATGAATAGTAATGCAGAAATTGTGTTCTGGTTCAGTGATACTCAAGAGGGAGAAACCTTGTTCCTGTAAAGAAGTATATCAGAATCTTACAAGGAATGAGAGAAGGGGCCTATAGGGTTTGATAAAACATATTTGGTGATGTAAAAAATAATATAATAATTTTATATCTGGGAAGGCAAAAATCTATTGTTTCACAGTACAGATTATAGAAAGGCAAAGTTCAACAAAATACTGGCTATACCGTTTCTTCAGTATCGGGGATTCTCAATCAGGAGAAGAGGACCCCGTCCCCCTCCCACCCAGGGTGCATATGCTAAGTCCCCTCCAGGAGGTAGACATTAGAGTGGTTAGAGGTTTGTGTTTTCTGAAAAGGTGACATGGGTTAGAGATGTTGAAAAATGTTTCAAGGCTCACAATCACTACTGTTCAATGGGAAGCATTTTAGTACATAAATGAGAGTATTGTGTTTATTAAGAAAACGACATTTTTAGAGTAATTTTGCTTGGCACAATCATGTTTCTTGAATTGGCTTAATTTCTATAATGCAAAACACACTTAAATATTCAGAATTGGTAAATACAATAGAGAGAGGATTACTTTAAAATATCAGGAAGAAATAAAGACAAATTTAGACCTTGGATCAAAAGAGATAAAGTCTACTTGACTTTCAAATAGGGAGAGGATAGAAACTAATTTATTCAATCTTTCCAAACAAAAAGACAGTATGGTCTGATAAGGAAAGTAGGGGAGTAGATGAAATGCCCTAAAACAGGACTGGACGTCTTTAATTTCTATGATTATATTAAAAAGGGTGAACTTTACAAATAATGCTATAGAAGCCAACATTAGTAGAAAAAAGTCCCGACGGGCTCCTGTGCAGTCCTAAACGTGAGAAACTACAATATACCTCGTGTTCAAGTTAGCAGTGTTGGAGAAACTCCTGAGTGGATCCAGACCTTGAATTTGTATCTTGTCCTGATAAAATTCTAATGGTGTGTATATATTGTGCATGTTCACAAAATCCAGTTGAAAATTAATTGGGTATTATATTAATGTATCTACCTTCTTTTATTAAAGAATCATTGTGTTATTTTACCTTCTCCCAAAGAGGAAGTTGTGGGGTTTCCCCATAGCTCTTCCCTTACGCAGGGCTTGAACTCATATCAAGACCTGAGCTGAGATCAAGAGTTGGACCCTTGGGGTGCCTGGGTGTCTCAGTTGGTTGGGTGTCTGACTTTTGATCTTGACTTGGGTCATGGTCTCAGGGTCACGAGACCAGGCCGGCGGCAGCCTCAGCTCTCCGTGGAGGGTCTGCTGGAGATTCTCTCCCTCTGCCCCTCCCCGTTTCTCTCTCTTTCTCTCTCTCCCAAATAAATAAATCTTTAAAAAAGAGTTGGATGCTTAACCAGCTGAGCCACCCCAGCACCCCCCCTCCCTTACATCTTTTCTTAATAACCATGACTTTGGGGTCTGTAAACTGTCTGTCCCGAGTTAGTGTCTCATGGAGGATGAACATGTTCACCTCTTGAGGGCTGTCGCTTTTCTTTGTTAATTTGAGGGTTGGGCCTCCGTGGTTCTCGGTGACCCAAACACCAAGGAGCCACTTGGGCTGTATTTGTGTGGGGGAAGCTGGACTCCCCCCAACAGCCAGGTCAGTATTGTTAGAGATTTTACTTATGTTACAACATGAAAGTGACTCAGTGTCAAAGGCTTCAGAGTCAGGGAAAGTTAAACCTAGAAAGACCTTAGAGAACGATCCGGCCAACTTGCTCATTTTTTTTTTTTTTAAGATTTTATTTATTTATTTGACAGAGAGAGAGAGAGAGAGAGAGAGATCACAAGTAGGCAGAGAGGTAGACAGAGAGAGAGGAGGAAGCAGGCTCTCCGCCGAGCAGAGAGCCCAATGCAGGGCTCGATCCCAGGACCCTGAGACCATGACCTGAGCTGAAGGCAGAGTTTTAACCCACTGAGCCACCCAGGCGCCCCCAACTCGCTCATTTTGAACGGAAAGGATTCATAGCCCAGAACATTCACCCTCGGTCCTCCAGCGGGGACAAAACAAGACAAGAGTCCAAATGTACTGGCTCCCAGTATAGTGCCCTGCCTTCAATTTAACATCATTTCTATTCGACAAATTTTGGATTTCAGTCTCGTTAAATTTCAGTATTCTTGGTGAATTATTTTAGGTTTAACTGATAAAGAGTTAACATTTTGAAAGTATTGCCATTGATCGCTGTCATTATTCATATATATTAATCACCTGCCAATCACCTTGCTGATGTACTTCCGCTGATCTTTCATAAATTGAAAGTTTCGTTTTCGTGGTATGTATCAAGCAGGCTGTTCAGTATTACAAAATCAGAATTCTGTGGAGAATAAAAAAATATATAGCACTTGTTAACTGGAGGGTTTTGCTGCTCTGATGAAACAAAACTGTTAAGCATACGGATGAAGTCACAAAATAAGGTCGTCTTCCTGCGAAATACAGAACACCTGTGTTTCCCAAGCTGCGATCTTGCGTCTCGTGTAAGCCACTTTCGTTTGTTTTCTGAGAAAGGGTCTTCCGATGGAGGCCAAGTTTAATTTCTGAAGCTAAAGAAAAGTTTGCCGGAGGACCCTTTTGTTTATTTATTTATTTATTTTTGCTAAAGCTGCTCTCCAGTAGAGAGGTCCCATCTTCTGACATTTATGCCCGCACTTTCTGGTACTGCTTTTGGAAACTTTGTATTATTGTGCCTGGTACTCGGTGATACGCCTTAGCCTCACGCCATCGGAGGCTTCAGCTTGTCTGTTCCCCGTTATTTCCTACATTAGTTTGGAAATCTAAATGTCAGTCCATTTCTTCCTTTGTCACTCAAGGGCACGTGTCAAGCATTCACGGCCTCCGGGGGTCTCAAGTGTCACACTGAGCTGAGAAAGACTGGATAGTTACTGGAACATGTGCTCATCCCTGGTGCCGTCTTGCTGTTCTCATTAGTGTGTCCTCACACAGAGATTGAATAGGAAAAGTCCAAGGTCAACCCCACGCACAAGTATTTCTTCAGATCCTTTAGAAGGGTGATGCTGAGTGCCAACATCCCTTGGGCTCTCATCAGCCATTACTCTACACTCTTGGCACGTGCGGTAGGCTTTCCTGTTAACCCATTTGACAGACCAGGAGACTGAGGTGTGGGGAGCTTAAATAAGATGCTGGCTGGCTCATGACAGATGATGCAGACTTGGGCAGCCTGGCCGATGAGGTTCTCTTCAAATGGAGAAGCTAGCTGGGAAGAGGGGTGCGAGACGACCCAGCAGGGGTGGTGGGAGCCCGCGTGTCCTGGGAGAAGGACTGGGAGCGGGATGGGCAGGGCGAGGGAGAGATGCAACCGGAAGGGGAGCAAAGTACTGAAAAGGGCACTAAAGCAACGCCAGAAGGTGCCCCCCTCCAGAGCGACCTGGAAGTTACCGTGAGGAAGGAAGAAGCACCGAGCAGGACAAGAAGCTGCGTGGGCGGGCGGAGGGCACTGCGGTTTGTACCGAGAGCCACCGCGTCCCGGAGCAAAGTTGACTGGTCAGAGCTTAGTGGTAAGTAGGAAACAAAATAAGGGAGGCCGGCATAGCGGTGCTTATGGGTGTGAATGGGTTAAACTCGCCTATGAGAAATGAAAGATGTCAGGATGGGGCCAAAGGAAAATGTGAATCCCAGCAGCGCGCAGTTAGAAACCCCAAAAACAGCAGCGCCGGAGAGTTGGAAGGACGGGGCAGAGGTGGGACCGGCCCGGAGGAGGCGCGGCACAGCGCTAAAGGCACGCGCAGGTGGCCATAAAGGGTAGCCGCAAGCCCACCAGCAGATCTCACCAGGAAGGCACCGTAGTCGTGAACTTGATGTCTAACAACATAACTGGGAACGATATAGAGCAAAACAAATAGAAATACGAGGACAAACATTGACAAAGCCATCATCACGGCACGGACTCGGGAGTCAGCAAACCTGGTAGACGGTAAGCAGGGATCCAGAGGGCGCGGATGGCGTGATTAACAGGTTTGAGGTCTACAGGGAGAACATTCTTTTCAAATGCAAATGAATGGCCCTGTCGGATTTGCCACAAAGGACATTTCTACAGATTCCAAAAAAAAAAAAAAAAATACAAAATTTTATAGGCAACACACCCACCATACCCAGTGAGAAGTAAATACATGGCAAAAAGGTAGAATACAAAAGAGCTAACCGTAACTTTAAATAACTTTGGTTAATTCAATATACAGAAATAGAGATGACAGATTGCGGACAGCGGTATGAGAAGCCCCGCTGTCTTGGTCCCTACTTGGTCGGACAAGAAGGAATGTCACGGACTTTAGAGCTGCAGGGTTGATAGTAACGGAAAGTTAGAGATGCTTAAGAGAATAAGTAAATGATGGAACTACACACTCTACATCCCATGTGGCAGTTTAGAAGAATGAGGTCCATATACTGAGTTGAAATCCTCACCCAATGTATCGTTAAAAAAAAAAAAATCGAATATTTGTGCGCAGCGGTACAGATCTATTTCTGTAAAGCCAAGCGCATATAGAAATTTTTATCATAAACTCAGGAAGTGTAATGGCCACATCGATCACTGCATTGAGGGCCTTTAGGGCCAGTGCTAGGGGTCAAGCAGCACTGCCCTTGAGGTCATTGGGGTCACCTCTACTGCTGGAATTTTTATAATGAGGATATAATAGGACTTGCATAATTGCCATTGAATAAATATAAGCATACTATTTATAATAATTAAGAGCATTAAAAAAATATAAGTGTATTTCAGTGTGTCATTGAAAATAAAACCTACCTGTGCGGTTGCTGAAATTTTTCCCTTTTGTACATCATTTGACATTTTACTGATCTTTCTGCTTTTCTCAACTAGCCACAGCCAAGTAGGCCACTCCATCCTGCCATGCAGGACCCTGGACTGATGGACAGAGAACCAAAAGGGGTCTGAAACCTAGTCCCTTGAAGGGTTGGCCTCCGTGGGCAAATCACACAGACCCCGTGTGGACAGCTGTCCTGCACGGGCCTTGTGTGTTTGCTCCGCTGAGCAGGACTTTCTCGGAGGGCTTCTGGCATTCAGGTACAGACTGGGCCGTCGACACTAGCCTGGGGATTAGCATCTGGTCTTTTTGTCGTAATTTGATTTTATGGGATTTGACCTGAGGTCTCCAAACATAATAGTTACAACCTGCAAACGAGAAGAATTTTTTCCATGTGAAATGGTCTATCCATCCATACGTAACACCCTCAGCTTTGCCTCTTGCCCACAAAATATTTACTGTCCGGCCCTTAGGAAAAAGTTTCCCAGGCCCTGATTAAGTTACTGCCTCTTAAATCAGATTCTGCGAAGGTCAGTCAGTTGAGTCCCCCAAGGAACTTGGGTCCTTCACTCCATTTCGTTCGTAGCCTGTCTGGCCCGATGGGCTCCCTCCTTCCAGCTACAACAGTGTTCATGTCTCCTGTCCTTAAACACTCGTAAGTCCCTGTGGGCCACTGCCCCACGGCGCGGCCGGGTCGCCACCCGCGGCCACCTCTCCTCTCTGGGTGCACTCCTTTCCTCTCTTCTTAAGTGCCGTTCAGTTTTGTCAGTGCACTACCCAGTGCTCTCAAGAGTTCTCTTTCTGGGGCACCTGGGTGGCTCCGTCGATTAAGTGCCTGACTCTTGCTTTCAGCTCAGGTCATGATCTCAGGGTTGTGAGATCGAGCCCCACGTTGGGCTCCATGCTCAGCGTGGAGTCTGCTTGAGCTTCTCTCTCTCTCTCTCTCTGCCCCTCCCATTGTGTGTGCTCTCTCTGTCTCTGTCTCATAATAAATAAAATCTTTTTTAAAAAGCTTTCTTTTTACCTTTATTGGTGACCTCTAATATCCATTCCAAACTATTGTTTTAGACTCCCCTCTTCCATCTCAGGCTCTGCTTCCTTTGCTTTTTGGACAGAACACCAACTTTGGAGAGAGTGGAACAGACCTTTCAGGGGCATTTTGCCCTCCACACCCAGCACCAAGTCAGCTGAGACCCTGATCTACCAGTCAGATTAAGGGGCCTGGAATCTGCCTGTTTCAGAATCCCTTGGGGAATATTTTCCTTGCACACTCAAAGTTGAGTGTTACACTGATTCCGGCCCCAGAGTCAATGTTCCTTTGCAACTTCCCAGCACCCCAGTGTAGCAGGACCAGCTGACAGATCTCCGGAACTTTCTAAACACCCACCTGCTTAGGACAGAGAAGCAGAAGGCAGAGCGGGCAGGGCACCTTCCCCTTCGTCCTCCTGAGTTCAGAGGTGACGAGCTCATTACAGATTACCCATTCTCTCTCCTAATGTGCAATTGAGAAGCCATGCACCAGCTGTTTTCCTAGTTCCGTGGAACCAAAAGCAATTTAGGTCAATGTGTTCATCACAATTCTCCCACCCCAAAATAGGAGGCTCGGTGAGGCTTGCTTTAATGAAATTTTACCTTTATTAGTAAGAGAGTTAATGAGGAAACTACTGATAAATTACCTTAGATTCAGGGCTTTAAATCTAATAATTTTTCCTAGAGAGAAATGGATTTTTTTTTCCCTCTCGGAGATGTAAACTAACAATAAAGAAATTCCAGAGTTGTAAGGTTTTGCCCCTTTGGAGGGTCTAGGAACCCGGAGGGGCTACGTCTGGTTGAGCAGCTGGCCTTCTGAGTCTTGCTTCATTTTGCGCCTGGTCATGTAACAGAGCCCTGTCGCAGATTGAGGTAAGTACGGGTCCTTCACACATTCGTCCTCCATCTGATCAACCCCAGTGATTTTCCAAGTAGACAAAGGCTAAGGATATGCTTATTGACTGCCACTGAGCTGATTTGAGGTGTATTTCATATTAAAGAGCATTTTTGAGACTGAGACAACCCTGTGCTTACCCAGTGGGCAAGTCTTGGGAATTACTCAGATTGAAATGTACCAGTGTAAGAACAGTTGCCAGATATAGAAAGTTGTGTTTTTTCGTGTTGCCCCCCCCCCTTTTTTTTTAAACATTACATGGAAATTTAGGCTTCGTTCATCTGGTCATGTTTTTGCAAGACGGATCATCGCTAGGTGTGGACATTCGTTCTGTCTTTGGGTTAATACACTTCTCCCCTCAGGTGACCCCAAGTTTATAGAGATGTTTGCCTCATTCCAACTGATTTTTTGGTCTGAAATTTGTACTGGGCCTCAGCAATTCAGGGCAATTTTCCAGAAGAACAAAAATTTCAAAAAAGTTTGCTTTGTCACCTCTAATAGTTTAGATGATGAAAAACCAGAATCTAAATCAGAGACTGAAGCTATCACGGGCAGCCCCCTGGGGGAAGGAATTGCACGTTATTATCACAAAAGCCAGAATATTCCACAAGCATCTTTTAAAAGGAGGATCACTTGAAAGAAAATTCTCTACTTCCTTGTTAATGCCCAGCAGAAGAACGTGCCCTCAGGGTGGGCTCGTTGGTTGGGTGGTTTGTTTTAAGGCTCTTAGGTTACTTCTCTCAAGACTCATTTTATGTTCTTCTGGAATTGTCCGAGGCCCTTAACGTCTAACAGTTTTTGGCCCCTATTCCTCTGGTATTTTGGTGGTATTTTGCCACTACCTCAGTCTGTGGGTTTCCCCTCTAAGACCCCATGGTAATTTCAGCAAGCCCTACTTGGTTAGTTTACATCTACAAGAGGGGAAAAATCCATTTCACTCTAAGAAAAATTATTAGATTTAAAATACTGAATTTAAGGTAATCTATCAGCAATTTCTTCATTAACTTTCTTGGTAATAAAGGTAAAATTTCAGGACTTCTCAGCATTTCTGCAAATGCCCTCTGAAGGGTGAGCAGACAAGTCCTTAGTGTTCATGGGCCTGGAACTAGCCTACAGTTAGAAGCCCACCTGTGGTCTTACTGCATTGGTCAATAATTAACATTTCTAACTAATGAAGGGGGAAATTGCAGGGATTTCCTTCTCCTCACATGGATCTGCTGAAAATGTTTTTCATCTACATTTTCATTGTTCTGATTGGTAATTAAATCTTTATTAAAGAATATATAAGGGGCTCCTGGCTGGCTCAATTGGTAGAGCACGTGACTTTTGATCTCGGGGGTTTTGAGTTCGAGCCCCATGTTGGGTGAAGAGATTACTTAAAAATTCTCACATTGGGTAGAGACACTACTTAAAATCTTTAAAAAAAACGAAAAAGAATGTGTAATGTCCTGTTTGTGCTCCCCTGATTATTATGAGTTTTAAACACTTAAGTGGACCACCTCTATGGAGATTTTCTATTTCTCATTTCTTTCTAGCTTTTGTGTTTTCTCACATTTATGTTTTTATGTTCTATTCCTACTATGATCTTGTAGGTACTCATGACACACAGGATTTTTTTTAAATAATTTTTTATTCACAGTGTGCAAAAGTGGAATGTATTTTCATAAATGCAAAGAAAAATTAATGCAAAATTTTAAAATTATTTTTATCTGTCTTCAAAAATTATTTTTAAAGTATTTAAAGTCAATACAAAAAGGCAAAATAAAATTCCAACTATAAAACTTTAATTTTAATTTTCGAAATTTTAATTATTAAATAGTTTTTATTAAAAAAAACCATTCACAGTTCTAGCATCCGGTTGCCGTCAGCTGATGTAACACATTGGTGTCACGGGCCGTGCCTGTTCCATCTAGAGCTACATAAAGTTAAGAGTCATGTGAATTATTAATATTGCATAACTTCAGCCACCATGGAGAACTTTTGGACCTCTCTGTGTCAGGGCGCTCTGTGAGGACAGAGGACAGTGACTCTGTTTAGCTGCAAATGTGGTCCTCAGAGTGGCCTGTGGAAGCCCGGTCACCCCCAGCCTCCTTCACAGGCTCTACCTCCAAAACAATCTTCATCTGCGTGTCTTCCCGTCTCTCCCAGGGCTTTAGTCCAGTCCAGGGTGGGCCTTCCGTCTGGGAACAGCGCTTCCTAACTAGCTCTCTGCTTCCTCTCTTCCCCATATCCAATCCATTTTCTATGTGTCAGCCTGAGACATTCTCTTAAATGGAAGTTGGAGTAGATCTCTCCTCTTCAATGATTTTTCTAGAATTGTGCTGTCCAATATGCTAGCTACTGGCCACATGTGGTTATTTAAATTTAAATTAGTTTAACATAAAGAAAATTTAAAATTCGATACCTCAGTGGCACTAGCCATGTTCCAAGCTCTCATGGGCCATGTTTGGCTAATGACTCCCACAGTGGGCCGCCTGGATACAGAGCATTTTCCAATCCAGTTGGTCTGGGCTGATCTAGAAGACACAGCAGCCACTCCCTCAAAAGAGCATGTGAAGGGCGTCCGGGTGGTACAGTCAGCTGATATCCGAATCTTGGTTTCAGCTCAGATGATGATTTCGGGGGTCGGGAACTCGAGACCCGCGTATCAGACTGCGCTCAGTGGGGAGTCTGTTGGAGATTCTCTCCCTCGCCCTCTGCCCTTCCCCCCACCCACCCCTGCTCACGTGAGCTCTCTCTCTCTTAAATAAATAAATAAATAAATAATCCTTTGGGCAAAAAAACAAGAACTGATGCCCAGAGTGCCTGACTAGCCTGACTAAGCAAACATTATTGTTCTCTGAGACCTTTTGGCTTTGAAGCCGTACGCCAAGATTAATTTTTGGAGTTTTTTTTTTTTTTTTTTTTTTTTTTTAAGTATTTTCTCCTTTCTCTTCTCCCTGTTCAAGTAGGCTCTATGCTCCTTGCCTCACACAAGGCTGGTAGCAGCACTTCCTGACTTCTGTTCCTGTTTTCAGTGGAAACGGAGTTTGAAGGCCAAGGGAAACCTAAGTCCGATGTGGAGAAGGCTTGAGGAGAAATAAATTTGCCTCAAACTAAAGGACACCTTCCAAGGTTGG
Organism: Mustela nigripes; assembly: GCF_022355385.1. Lineage (NCBI taxonomy): Eukaryota > Metazoa > Chordata > Mammalia > Carnivora > Mustelidae > Mustela > Mustela nigripes. The sequence goes on from NC_081560.1 coordinate 183,560,678, forward strand.
GAGACGAGAGAGGTCTTCATGCTTCACACATCGCCATGTGTGCCAGAGGAGAAGGTGTAGGGGACAGGAGGAGACCGCATCCCAGGCACAGCCCTCTGACCTTGATCTCAGGCATGTCCCAGACAAAGCAGAGAAGCCAACCAAGAAAGTGCCTGGGGCCAGGAGAGGAGACCTCTGTGTCGTGGAGGTGGGCAGTGCCAGAGAGGACAGAAGCACTGTGGAGCTGCGGGAAACTCCAGAACCCAAACAGAACCCCTGGGAGACCCCCCCACCCACCCAACACGTGCCATGGAGTTGCTGGGCCGGCCGGGGCTCAGAGCTGACGTCACACTGACTGCAGGTGCACAGGGTGTGCGGCGTGAGTTTGCCTTGTGCAGACCTGGAGCTGGAGGCCAGTTGTGCTCAGGGTTGGGGGACCGTGGGTCCCAGTTTCCCCAGACAGTCCCAGTTTACGCCTGTTGTGTCAGAATAATTATCAACAAGACCATCTTTCACTTTCAAAAGGGCCTCCCAGATGGGCAATAAATTACAAGGTCACAAACCTAAGTACCTCATATTCCAACTTCAGAAAACCACCAGAAGGACCGGCTACCTCCTCACAGGCCTTGGGGAGGCTCCAGTCCCATAAGCCATCGTCAGTGTGAGGGAGGCACAGGCTGAGGGGGGTGGAGAGGGTGCTTACCTCCCCAAAGCCAAGGTGCAGGGTCCATACGAGGAAGGCAGCCTGGCATTTTGTTCACAGCTAAATGCATTACTTGGTCCATGGAGTGTTGATTTTTCACCCAAGAGCAGGAGGGAAGAAAACAGGGAACAATGGTGCCATGAGAGAACCCCTCCCCCGCCCCCCAAGAGAGCCAGGACCACCCTACCTTAAGTTCCTTGGTTCCAAAATCTGAAGGCAGATGGGTTCTGTGTGTGCCTGAGAGCTGGTTCCGGTGGTAGATGAGACTGTGTCCCACCTTCTTCCTGGAATCTTTTATCCTGAGGACAAAAAGGTATGCACAGAAAAAGAAAACATACAGCCCGCCTTAAAATGTGGCCACATTGGCGGAGACCCCCTGCCCGCCCCTGGGGCCCAGAAAGCAAGTCCCATGGATAGCAGAACTGGTAACCTGTGCACAGAGAAGGAACTAGCACAGTAAGGGTGATGAGGGACTGCACCCCAGCGGCCATGCGAGGAGGCAGAGTGGTCTTTGTTCTTCCTCTTCTTTCCCCGACACCACAGCCAACCCCAGCCCCAGGTGAGGAAAGGGAAAATCAAGAGACCTTGCGCACTCTCTGCTTCGCCACACTCATACACACGCATGCACACACGCACATACACACACATACACACGTGGATGCACACATACACAGGCATGCACCTACACACATGT